>NW_023270175.1:25116224-25120439 GCF_011800145.1 Mirounga leonina
AGAAGCAATTTGTTGAATTTACCATCAAGGAAGCTGCAAGGTAGGTGTAAAAAAAGAACTCTCCATTTTCTTTCGTTTTTTTTTTTTTTTTTTTTTTTTTTAAGAACTCTCCAGTTTTTTGTTTTTTTTTTTAACAGTTGTGTCCAATGCTGAACAGGGTCACAAACAAACCCTGGCTTGCTTTCCTCAAACCCCGGCCCTCAATCATAGTTCATGCTCTTTTCCCTAGGCATTTTGGTGGGTATTACCCATTCTTCCAAGCCCATGAAATGTTCATGCTTGCCATAGTCTGGGGTGGGCATGGGCCCTCAATTGACACTCTTGGCATTTTTCAAAGAAGATGCATCTTTCTATTCCCATGGAGACTGTAAGCTCTATTGTGTATCCATCACTATCTCTTACACATCATAGACGCTTTAGATAGCTTCTGGTTACTTATATTTGTCTTTACTTTCAGGTTTAAAAGAGGAGTCTTAATTCAGCAACTTGAGAAGGTAGTAGAAAAAATAGAATCCTGCTGCCATCTCCAGAAAGTTAATCATCAGGAAAGCAAATAATTGTGTTCTTGCAAAGAACAATGAGAAGCAAGGACAAATTTTCTATGCTGTACGATGGAATGAGATATTGCTGAAGCTCTCCTAAAATGTTGTAGTCAAGAAAGTTGCAGTCAAGAAAAGGCTAAGAAAAAAAGGCAGTGGAGACTTTTAATTTTATGGTTCTCTGTCAGTAAAAGCTGGGCTATAGCCTTAACACTTTTCTTTGAAAGTAGTTTGTTGTTCGTTTCTTTGTTCTCTTACCTGAGGAGGGGGATGTTATTAACTTACCAAGCTGAATGATATTACAGTCCTGGTTTCTGTAGCAGGTCACATGGTTGTAGCTGGAACTTATAACTGTTTCCTTTCACTGCCCGCCTCTTATTCCTTTTGCCCTGAGACAGCACCTCGGCTGGTCATGGTGCTTTGCCTGGTAGAATGACTCAAGACTTCATTGCTGAAGCGTCTGGGCCATTTGATGTCCTGCCTTAAATGGGTTGTTGCCATTTTCCACAAACTCGAGGCATGAAATGCGAGAGTAGTAAGAAGTTCTCCAGACACATTGGGCATACCCCTCCTTAGCTCCTGTGTAGCAGGAACCCAGATGCCCTTTGATTGCCAGCCAGCATGGGATCCCCTTCTTTGCCTCTGGATAGAGAGGGCCGAGGGGACCAAAATGGCTAGCTTGCAGTCCCAGTTCCCTCTCACTGGCATCACTGGTGTGTTCCTCCGTGAAAGCTTGTCTCCCTCTGGGATGAAGACCTCTGGTTTGGCAAAACCTAAAGTCATAAAGGTGGGAAGAATTTAGGGATAAACTGTGACAGGAGGCTCTTCCGTTTCCACCCCCGGATTTCAAGGCCCATGAATCCTGACTGTAGGAGAAAAATCAAATTATGCTGGATGCTGATACTGCTTCTTAGAATTCATGACTTCTGGCATAATCTTCATCCCTGCCACCTTGGCGACTTTGCACTTGAGCCCCCTGGGGATGATACAAATGCTGTAGGAAGAGGCTGATTGGTATCTAGATAATGGATACTTTATTCATTAGATTATTAAACTTCTGCACCGGCAAGACTATTCTTTGCTGATCACCTATGTGACATACTTCTGTTCGTATCATATGTCTGGATGGGTATATCCACATACTTCCTCCCCAGGCCTCCTTGTCACAGATTTTCAATCACATACCCTCAGAGTCCCTGACCATTCAGCCAATGACTTGAACACAGCCTGTGCAAGACCGGACACTTGTACCTCTGCTCAGATCTACCCTCTGGGAGGCTTACCCTTCACCAGTGTCCTTCAGGGCTGTCCCAGGTGGGACTGTAATGTGGCAGCCGTCCACTTTTGGCCTGTGTGGTAGGCAAGTATTATGGACTAAATGTTTGTGTCTTCCCCCCAAATTCATATGTTGAAGCCCTAACCCTCAATGTGAGGGTATTTGGAAATGGGGCCCTTGGGAGGTAATTAGGTTTAGATGAGGTCATGAGGGTGGAGCCCCCATGATGGGATTAGTGCCCTTATAGGAAGAAACCAGAGAGCTTGGTCTCTCTCTCCACGATGTGAGGACACAGCGAGAAGGCAGCTGTCTTAGTCTATGAGGGCAGCTATAACAAAACACCATAGACTGGGGTGACTTGAAAACAACAGAAATGTATTTCTCACCGTTCTGGAGGCTGGGAAGTCCACGATCACGGCACTGGCAGATTCAGTGTGTGGTGAGAGCTTGCTTCCTGGTTCACAGACAGCTGTCTTTTCACCATGTCCTCACACAGCTGAAGGAATGAGGGAACTCTCTGGAGCCTCTTTTATTTTTTTAAAAAAAGATTTATTTATTTATTAGAGAGAGAGAGAGATGTCCATGAGTGGGGGCAGAGGCAGAGGGAGAGGGAGAGAGAGACTCTCAAGCAGACTCCCTGCTGAGGGTGGAACCCCATGCGGGGCTTGATCCCATGACCCTGAAATCATGACCTGAGCCAAAATCAAGAGTTGGATACTCAACCAACTGAGCCACCCAGGCACCCCTGGAGCCTCTTTTAGAAGGGCAAAAATCCTATTCGTGTAGATCTGCCAAAGGCCTCATCTCAAAGTACATGGGATTGATGTAGAGAGGAGTAGCCATCCCTTCCATCTACAGACTCCCTGCCTGACTCCAAGCATCAACCAGGGACAGTCCCTCCCAGCCACTGAGCCCAGAAAGACAGGCCCCTACCTCAAAGTACCATCACACTGGGGGATTAGGATTTCAACATACGAATTTGTGGTGGGGGACACAAACATTCAGACCATGGCAGCAACAGCTGTCTGCAAGCCAGGAAAAGAGCCCTCACCTGACACTGAACCTGCCAACACCTTAATCTTGGACTTCTTGGCCTCTAGAACAGTGAGAAATAGATTTCTGTGGCTGAAGCCACCAGTCTACCACACTTTGTTAAAGCAGCCTGAGCAGACTAAGACAGCAAGATTCTAATCGTGCCCTCCCATAGTCCCATCTCTTCTATCAAACACATGAATACCGTGTATGAGTACCGTTCTGGTGGGATTTTGCTGATTTAATTAAGATCTCAAGTCAGTGGACCCTGAGATACAGAGAGAATGTGGGTGGGCCTGACCCACTCAGGGGAGTCCTTTTAAAGCTTTCCCATACCAAGGAACGGAGGAGGAGGTCAGAGAGACTCAAAGCACTAGAAGCACGTGCCATGCAATGACAACTATGAAGATAAAGCAGCGCTCCTAAGAAGATAAGGCGGTGGCTGGAGGAGTGCACAGCACCTCCTGGCTGACAGCTGCAAGGAAATGGGGACCTTGTTCCCCACCCTTCAGGAGTTAGACCTGCCAACAACCTGAACGAGTTGAAGCGGATGAATCCAGAGCTTCTAGATAAGCAAGCACCAGCCTAGCTAAGGCTTTCACTTGGGTTTGTGAGTCATTCAGCAGAGATGCTAGATGGGACTTCCAGGTCTTTCAATGTGCAGAACTGTGAGGCAATGATGTGTGGTGTTTTAAGCTGCTCCACTTGGGATGATTTTTTGTGTATCAATATAAAATCAGTGCGGTGTTGGAAGGAACGCCAGGAATCCAGGCCAGAGGGGGTTTGCTTTTGTTCTCCAGCCACGTGGTATTCGGAGACTTCGTTGGAGGCCATCGGTGCAGGAGCAGAGGACTTCCTCCCGTCCTAGGCCCCACTCAGAACTAGCGGGTTTTCAGGTTACTTGACAAAGGGCTCCTAATAGTACAACAAAGAGGAATACATTACCAGCGAACCAACAAGCCCCGCTACTTTTTCTGTCCCGCATAATGGTAGGAAAGAGTGGCCGTCACACATTGTTGTTCAACATCAGACGTGCTCCACACCACTCATTTCACATCTCTTTTCCAATTTCAACTTCTTTACACTGTGCTGATATTAACGGAGAATCCCTCTGCTTCTCTAGTGTTGTTCTCTCCCAACTGGAATGGAAGATCCATGAGAGTGTCCGGTTCACTGATCTTTCCCACCTAGACAAGCAGCTGCCACTTAGTTTCTACCAAATACCAAATGAATTATTTCTAATCCTCACAAGCAGTCTGGGAGGTTGATGCTCTCAGGAGCCTCGGTTTGCAGGAGGGGATGTGGAAACACAAAGAGGTTGGGTACATAGCCCCAGGTCATGAGCAAAGAAGGGCGGACCTGGACCAA
>NW_023270175.1:25140439-25164735 GCF_011800145.1 Mirounga leonina
GCTTGGAAAATGGAGGGGTGCACCTAGGGAGGTATGGGGGTGGTCCTCGGAGCTCAGAGTGGCTGAGAGACAGAAAGGAAATGGGGACCTCAGTCCTACAACCTTAAGAAACTAGATTTTCCAATAACCTGAAAGGGCTTGGAAGTAGTTTCTCTCCATGAATCTCCAGTTAATGACCCAGCATGGTCAACTCCTTGACTTCAATTCTGTGTGACCCAATCACGAAGAGAAGACCCAGTCAAGCCTGCCTGGACTTCTCACCTACAGAACTGTTTGAGAATATATTTGTCTTGTTCAAAGCTGCTAAATGTGTGTTGATCGATATGCAGGAATAGAAGTCTAAAATATGTTGGGCCTGCATATTGGGAAGTAAGAACTGGAAATCAAGCATGATGTTCCTTCTTTTCCAGTCATCTGGTCACTGGGAACGTATATGAGGCCATAGATGCAGATCAGAGAACTTTCTCTTGTTCTGGGCCCCACCCCAAATTGCAGGTTTTCAGGTCACTTGTTGATGGTGCCACACGACAATGAGTTCTATGTTACAATCAGCCCCTGAGGTAAGAAGTGACTTATTGCTGGCCTTTCAAGCTGAAGCCAAACTCTGGTGATATTTACTGATAGGGGAAAAAGCATTTTCCCCATCAATACTGTATACCAGGTGCCTTGGCAGAGGTTTGAATGCTAAAACAACAAAAGCACATGTAGGCAAGCAGCTGTAATTGGAATAGTCATGTGGTGAGGATTATTACAATTGCCTGTCATTCTCCAAGATCTGTCTGTTTCTGTATAGGACATATAGGTAAGTTGCAAGGGATGTCCTAGAATCACAACCTGCACCTTTCAAATCTCGATGCTGCCACAACCAGTCCATTCCCTCCAGGATGAAGTGTTGTGTTTGGTTTCCTATCTTTATAGGTAGGTAGTTCTAGTGGCTTCTACTTGGCCTTTCCTACCATAGTAGCTTTCATTTGACAGGTCAGAGAGCCAACATGGAAATTCTATCATCTTCTGAATATTCTATTTATACACTGTGAATCGAAGGAAATTAACAACCAGACAGTGGATTCAGGGACCAATCACTGAGATGGGCATGAGGTAAAACCACACTGATTCCATGATTTCCATGAGCCATTTCTGTAACCCATGAAGTTTTAGTTCCCAAATATTGGTGTCAGTTCAGAGCCAGTGTCAAATCATCTCTTAGAATTTGGACTACTGACTTTCTACCATGCTTTATTATCCTACTAATTGGCCACAGGTCCATTGGGGGAAGGTTGCGGTAATGATTAACAGCATAAATACTTGACAGTGTAGCATGGTCTTTCCTCGGGGGCAAGCCCACAGATTTCTGACCAACAGAGAAGAGAAATGCCACCCCAGAGCTCCTCACAGATGTCTGGGCTCCCCTTAGAAAGCAATTTACCACAGACTTGGTGAAAGTATCCTCTGGACCTCCCGAAGTGAGTGAACACCATCTTATATGATAAATTCACTCTAATGTTCCAATCTTCTTAAGCCTTTGGATTTCTTCCTTTGTAGTACATCAGGAAAGCTCTTGCATTTCTCCTTAAGTCCTTCGGGACTTTTCCAGTAAACCAAGGGTAGCAGACTAAATGTTTATATGGGTCCCCCCAACAAATTCATGTTGAAATCCTAATGGCTGATTCCATAGTATTGGAATGTGGGACTTTTGGGAAATGATGAGGTCAGCAGGGTGGAGACCTCATAAATGGCATTAGTGCCCTTATGAAAGGGAACCCAGAGAGTTCCCTTGCCCCTACCAACATGTGAGGACACAGCAAGAAAGATGACAGTCTGTGACCCAAGAAACGGGCCCTCGCCAGACACCAAACCTGCTGATGCTTTGATCTTGGACTTCCCAATGGACTTGCTTATGCCACCCAGTCTAGAGTAGTTTTCTTAGAGCAGCCTGAACAAACTAAGGCAGCAACAAGCAAACGAGCTTCCCTAACCCTGAAGCAAAAACATTTCATCCAGAGTCTGGGCTTAATAAGCCTACATCAATAAATGTGGTGTGTGATTCAACTCTATTTTCCTTCTACCTCCATACCTCACTGTAAAGAACTACTTTCATGCAAATCCCCCAGTATTTTGTGTATATGGATTTTAAAATGATGGAGATTTTTGGTGACTTTTGTATCTCTGCAAATGTCACACTTTGCTTTATACTATTTGGCCTGTGGGAATATGAGACTTGTTAAGGGATTTGGAAGGAAAGGGAGGACAGTGGGTGTAACTTCTGGGGCAGATCAGCGGGACCCTGCAAGGCTGCTACTTCAGGCAAGACCATCACCGATTCTTCAGGCAAAGAGGAAATAACCTCCTCAGACAGGAGGAAGGTTTGCTTCTACTGGCAAATTATCTTTTATTTTTTTTATTTTTTTATTTTTTTTATTTTTAAAAGATTTTATTTATTTATTTGACAGAGAGACACAGCGAGAGAGGAAACAAGCAGGGGGAGTGGGAGAGGGAGAAGCAGGCTTCCCGAGGAGCAGAGAGCCCGATGCGGGGCTCGATCCCAGGACCCTGGGACCATGACCTGAGCCGAGGGCAGACGCTTAACGACTGAGCCACCCAGGCGCCCCTGGCAAATTATGTTTTAGGGGTTCAAGTTACCCAGTTTCATCAGAGTCTGCATCTAGGTCCCACTCTGGGTTTCAGGATCCCAACCATTACTTATCAGTGCCCTAACCTGAAGGCCAGAGATCTTGAGAATTTGAGCATTCACACTGTGTGGCAATCCAGCCAGTCACAGGATTAGACTTTGCCTAAGGTTTGCCCACATCTTGACCCTGAAGCTACAAGAGATAACTGGACCCAGTTCATTGAAGCTTTCAGATCCTTATGTGGACCTTGAGGTGGGACTTTCAGGACCTGCACATACTTCATCCTTTAGTTCTCCAGCAGATTTCAAAGCAATCATTGATCTCTGTTATACCCCTTATTTTGACAAAAATATTCACAGGTAGCATCTACTTGCTCACTTGTTCCTTTGCTTTTTATAGGGACTTCATTATAGATACCCAAATGTGATAATTTGAGACACTTATTTGCTGCTTGTAATGGACTACCAGTATCCATTAAAAACTGGAATAAATGTCACTAAAGGTTTTATTTTTTTCCTACATGTTCAGAGATAATACTTTTTTTGTTTCACTTGAGTTACTTAAATTTTAATAACATTTAAAAACAGGAACAATTGCTGGGTCATAGGGTAGCTCTATTGCACTCCTGGGTATTGACCCCAAAGACACAGATGTAGTGAAAAGAAGGGTCATATGCACCCCAATGTTCAGAGCAGCAATGTCTGCAATAGCCAAACTGTGGAAAGAGCCGAGATGCCCTTCAACAGATGAATGGATAAAGAAGATGTGGTCCATATATACAATGGAATATTACTCAGCCATCAGAAAAGATGAATACCCAACTTTCCCATCAACATGGATGGGACTGGAGGAGATTATGCTAAGTGAAATAAGTCAAGCAGAGAAAGTCAATTATCCTATGGTTTCACTTATTTGTGGATCATAAGTAATAGCATGGAGGACATTAGGAGAAGGAAGGGAAAAATGAAAGGGGGGAATCAGAGGGAGAGATGAACCATGAGAGACTATGGACTCTGAGAAATAAACAGGGTTTTAGAGGGGAGGGGGGTGGGGGGATGGGTTAGCCCAGTGATGGGTATTAAGGAGGGCACGTACTGCATGGAGCACTGAGTGTTATATGAAAACAATGGATCGTGTATCACCACATCAAAAACTAATGATGTATTGTATGGTGACTAACATAACATAATTAAATAAAAAAATAAAACTTAAAAAAAAGAAATCGGAAGCAATACAAGTACAACAATGAAAACAGAAAAAAAATAAAAGCAAGAACAATTACAATTTTTTAGGAAATCAAATAGTGGATGCTGTAGGAGTATTATTAGTTCATTTTCTCTCAAATCATAGCACTATAAGTATTGCATTTCACTTCCCTAATGTTACCTTTTATAATCTGATTATCTACCTCCACCTCTTTATAACAAGCCACTTTCTTGTCTTTTTAAAATTTTTTGGTTTTGTTTTGTTTTTTCTTCCAAATGTTTATTTAAATTCTCTTTCACGTCAATTATCATATGGTTTCATTTATTTGTGGAACATAAGGAATAACATGGAGGACATTAGGAGAAGGAAGGGAAAAATTGGGGGGGCAATTGGAGGGAGAGATGAACCATGAGAGACTATGGACTTGAGAAACAAACAGGGTTCTAGAGGGGAGGGGGGATGGTTTAGCCCGGTGATGGGTATTAAGGAGGGCACGTACTGCATGGAGCACTGGGTGTTATACGCAAACAATGGATCGTGGATCACTACATCAAAAAACTAATGATGTATTGTATGGTGACTAACATAATATAATAAAATTAAAAACTACAAAAAAAATAAAAAAATAAATTCTCTTTCGCTAACATATAGAGTAATATTGGTTTCAGTAGTAGAACTTAGTGATTCATCACTTACACATAACATCCAGTGCTCATCGCAAGAAGTTCCATCAACCCTCAGTTTGTTCTTTATCATTAAGAGTCTCTTATGGTTTGCCTCCCAACTCCTCTTTTTTCTCCTTTGCACATGTCCATCTGTTTAGTTTCCTAAATTGCACATATGAGTGAAATCATATGGTATTTTTTTCACTTAGCATAATACACTCCAGCTCTGTCCACATTGTTGCAAATGGTAAGATTTCATTCTTTTTCATGGTTGAGTAATATTCCATTATATATGTGTGTGTATATATGTACACATACGTGTGTGTGTGTATATATATATAGAGAGAGAGAGAGAGAAAGAGAGAGAACCTCCTATTTATCCACTCATCTATTGATGGACATTTGGACTTTTTCCATAGTTGGGCTATTGTTGATAATGCTGCTATAAACATCAGGGTACATGTACCCCTTAGAATATGTATTTTTGTAACCTTTGGGTAAATACCTAAAGTGCAATCGCTGGATTGTGGGGCAGGTCTATTTTTAACATTCTGAGGAAACTGCATGCTGATTTCCAGAGTCTACTGGCTTTAAATCTAATCAGATTAAAGAAGGAACTCCAGAACACAGAACAATTCCACAGAAGTCATCCTTATATTTGTTCTCTGTTTTCTAGAAACTCTCTCAGTATATTTGTGTGTGTGTGTGCGCGTATACATATGTGTGTGTTTCATGGATTTGTCGTAAGGAAATGGCCTTATGCAAAGTTGGAACTCATTGAACAGTCTGTGAGGTTGGTGTCTCCTCGTCAGACACCAGAGCAGCTCAGACATTCAGGAAGAAAAGATCACACTCAGGCCGAAACCCACAGGCATGAGCTGGAACCTCCATGAAGACTTAAGTAAAACTCATGGTTTTTCTTCTGCTCTCACCTTGAGAGAAAGGATGGTCTGCAGAAACCGCTCACAACACAAGGCCCTTTCCGCTGATTTAGGTTAGATGTCTCCCCTTCACAGAGGCCTTCTGCGATCACCAAATTCAAAGCACCATCTACCTGTGTTCTTTCTCTTCACCTGACTTCAACTTTTTTTTAATGCACTTACATCATCTGACAGTCGTTCTGCTTGTCTAGTGTTGTTCTCTCCCAACTGGAATGGAAGAGCCATGAGAAGAGTGTCGAGTTCACTGTTCTTTCACACCTAGATAAGCAGCTGCCACTTAGATGGTTTCTAGCAAATAATGAACGAGTTATTTTTAATCCTCACGACCAGCTTGGGAGGTTGATGCTGTCAGGGGCCTTGGTTTGCAGGAGGGGATGTGGAAACACAAAGAGGTTAGGTACATAGCCCCAGGTCATGAGCAAAGAAGGGCGGACCTGGACCAATCACACAGAGCCTGGTCTGGCTTGAAGTCAAGTTCTTTCCTCTCTTCCAGCGCTGCCCCCGGACTCCACAGACTCTGGCTGCCCCTGGCCCACAGTCTGCCATTGGTCCCTATTTATCATGTGGCCCCAGATCCAGAGCATTCTCTACTCATTTGCCGTCCATGACAGGAGTGCCTAAGAGAGGGAAGGCCTAGGTGTCATCTGAACCTGCTTCAGCCTATCATATACTCTCAATGTGGCAAAAATTATATAGCTTTAAATTTACCATGTAACCATTTTTAAGTGTACAGTTCAGTAGTGATAAGTATTTACATTGTTGTACAACCAGTATCTAGAACCTTTTCATCTGCAACACTGAAACTCTATACCCACTAAATACAAATTCTCTCACCCCTTTCCCCCAGCACTTGATAACCACTTTTCTACTTTGTATGATTTTGACTAGTTTAGATACCTCAAGTAAGTGGAATTATACATTATTTGTTTTTTGGGGAGAAGCTTATTCCACTCTGCATGATGTCCTCGAAGTTCATCATGTTGTGGCATGTACCAGAACATCTTTTCCTTTTTAAGGCTGCGTAATATCCATTGTAGACAGAGAGGCGACGACACCAAACTGGTGATGTCCCCAGCAAAGATCAACAGTTAGATAGCTAGCACTGAACAAAAACTTCTCTGGGAGAGCTGAGGAGTCCACTGAAGAAACTGAAGAAACCTTAGCAACACAGTGGAACATAAAAAAAAACTGAGAATAACTGCCCAAGAAGAGAAGGAAGAACAGCTTCATTTGCATGCATCATCCTATCTCCCATGTTGGCATTGATTTTGTGTGCTTTATCATCCTTGCATTCCAGGAATAAATCCCACTTCATCGTTTCAGAAATTTATTTTTCTTTGTTTTTTTACATATAAATTTTATTTTTTAAAGATTTTATTTACTTATTTGAGAGAGAGAGAGGGGACACAATTCAGGGGGAGGGGCAGAGGGAGAGGGAGAAGCAGACTCCCCACTGAGCAGGGAGCCCAACATGGGGACTCTATCCCAGGACCCTGAGATCATGACCTGAGTCAAAGGAAGACACTTAACTGACCTAGCCACACAAGCACCCCTAGAAATTTATTTTTCAGTAGTGTTTTCATCATAGTTGTGTGGAAACCTAGTGTGTAATTTTCTGCTGCTTGTAAGTATTTTTATATTTCATACAAATTCTTAGGTACACCTAAATGATTAATATTTTAATTCAGAAGTTTATAGGTAATTAATATAAATTACATAAGTGTGTGTTATATCCCACATTTACTCTAAATGGATTATATTAATTTAAAAAATATATTTGTAAATTATACCTAATTATTTTATAAAAATAAGGCATCAAAAAGTAAGTGGTGCAATTCTCAGGGAAAGAAGTAAAGTGCACTTGAAAACATCAAAATTACAGGAGTCAGTCGGTTATGAATTTGACTAGAAAAAAAAATTCCAGCTACTGAAAATGAATGAATTCCTATCACTGATGTTATTAGAACACAGTTACCATCAAATCCAGAGCACTTCTGTATTCTTTGGGTAGATACCTAGTAGAGCAATTGCTGGATCGTAGGGTAGTTCTAAGGGATACATGCATCCCATTGTTTATAGCAGCATTATCTACAAGAGCCAAACTATGGAAACAGCCCAAGTATCCATCAATCGATGAATGGAAAAAGATGGGGTATGTATATATATATATACATATATATATACACACACACATAAAATATTTTTATGTTATATATAAATTATATATTTATTATATTATATATTAATTAATATATTATATACAATATATATTTTCTATTAATTAATAATTATTCATATATATAATGGAATATTACTCAGCCATAATAAAGAATGAAATCTTGCTATTTGCAGTGATGTGGATGGAGCTGGAAAGTATTATGCTAAGCAAAATAAATCAGTCAGAGAAAGTCAAATACTGTATGATTTCACTCATATGTGAATTTTTTTTTTAAAGATTTTATTTATTTATTTGAGACCGAGAGAATGAGATACAGAGAGCACGAGAGGGAGGAGGGTCAGAGGGAGAAGCAGACTCCCTGCCGAGCAGGGAGCCCGATGCGGGACTCGATCCCGGGACTCCAGGATCATGACCTGAGCCAAAGGCAGTCGCTTAACCAACTGAGTCACCCAGGCGCCCACACTCATATGTGAATTTAAGAAACAAAACAAAAGAGCAAGGGAAATAAAAGAGACAAACAAAAGAACAGACTCTTAACTATAGAGAACAAATTGATGGTTACCAAAGGGGAGTTGGGTGGGGGGATGGGGGAAACAGGGGATGGGGATGAAGGAGGACACTTGTGATGAGCACTGGGTGTTGTATGGAAGTGTTGAATCACTATATTGTACACTTGAAACTAATTTTATACTGTATGTTAACTAACTGGAATTTAAGTAAAAACTTAAAAAAAAAAAAAAAAACTCCAGAGCAAACTAAAAAATCTTTGAATTGTGAGAAAAAAACAAAGGGAAATATTAGATATTTCAGAAACTACTCAACATGAGTGTGAGTTAGAGAGTAAGAAGGTGTCATTTAAAACAAAATAATAAAAACTCATCATGGCTGCCAATTTCCAATAAAACAAAAATGATTTTACTATGATATGGAGTGGGCCAAGAACAATGTGCAGATTTTAGAGAATCAACATCACATGATAATTGAATATTTTATTTTATTTTCTTCTCTCCTCCCCTCCAATAACTGAATATTTTAGATAAAACTGGTGTATAAGCAAATAATCTATCGGTGAGTTGATTAATTGTGACTACATCACTTATTATAAGGAATACTTGTCTTTATCTGATTTTTCCATGCATACTTTTTAGCGGTAATAAGACAGCTCTGGATATCTACAACTATAAAAAAGTTTTCGAAGAACTGAACAGAAGATTGAGCCATGAGAACTCCATGTTCCATAGTGATGTTTTTCCAGTATGGAAGAGTGTGTATATATAGTGTATGTATATAATATATACTATATGTATATATTCAAACTCATACTTTAATTGATGACAGTTTGCAGAAGGAGATAGAGTCAGAGAATAACAATGGTGAGATATTTTGGAGTGATATTAGACATTTATACATTTGTGTAAAAATAATTTACCTCTTAAAATATGACAAGAAATGATTGTAAATCCAAATGATTTAATATATCTAAATTTATTTGAATTTATAGATCATTATAATGTTGTAACTAATCATAAAACTACGCATACAAAGGGTTATATGTCTTATCAGTCTTAGAAAATTCAAAACAAATATTTCATGCTTTTAGTAAATCATGTTAAATCTGACATACTTTTGGGCACCTGGGTGGCTCAGTTGGTTAAGCGACTGCCTTTGGCTCAGGTCATGATCCTGGAGTCCCTGGATCGAGTCCTGCATCGGGCTCCCTGCTCGGCAGGGAGCCTGCTTCTGCCTCTGACCCTCCCCCTCTCATGTGCTCTCTCTCTCTCATTCTCTCTGTCTCAAATAAATAAATAAAAAATCTTTAAAAAAAAAAATCTGACATACTTTTGGGAACCAAACAAGAAAAAATGTTTGCTCAGTTTTTGACTGCATGCCAGATTTGACCAACCATGAACATATGTTTCAGATTATTAATTATATTTGCACTAACACTAATGTTACAACAATATAGGAAAGTTTTATTGACTTCCTTGAAAGGAAAAGAAGAAAGCTGGATATAGTCTAGGTTATAAAATTGTTAATAAATTAGAAGAAGATGATGCTGGCATACAAATACTTCTAGCCAGGGATATGATAATGGAGCAACTAGGGTAGGTGTATACAAGAGTGTAGACTTGCCATAATTTCTGCAAAAATAATTATGCCACATTTCTGCCTTATTAGGCTCATTTTTTTGGTGTGTGAATTCAGTGAGTAGAGGGAAGTTTTGCGTCAGTTCGAAAAACTATATTAAAGTATATATGGAGACATACATCAAGACGAAGCGCAATCAACACACCATTGCAACAAATGAAAGATGTTTATCAAATACTAAAGACATAATATAAAATGACATAATGTATTATGGCAAGTCAAAAACATCTTGTCACAAATACATCACAGATTTGTATGCAACTTCTCTTTGTGTGATAATATTTTGTACCAAGTGGAAAAAATAAAAGTTTACAGTAAAAACCCATGATTATATATATAAAAAGCAAGACTCTCCTTGCTTACAAAAATAAAAAAGAATGTAACTTTGAATGTATGTTTGATGAATGTGAAGTTTTAGCAAGAGAGCTGGATATATTTCCTGAATTTGAAAGTGTAGAATAAAAAATATAGAAGTTATAAATGTAAAGACTACCAGATAAGAATATTATTTTGTGAAAAGTACAACTCAAATACAAAGTAAAAATCTTATAGTGCCCCCAATTTTACATTAGTAATGAAGATAAAACAAATTAAACAAAAACCAGATTTGAAAATTTTAACCAGGGAAATGTTAGTTTCGATGGCCACATCTGATTTATTTTAAAAAGCCACTGATGTGGTTCATAAATGTGCTGATGATATAAACTCTGTAGAAACTTAATCTGAAATAATTAGTTTAAAGCAGAGACAGGAGGGGAGAAAAGATGGCAGAGGAATAGGGGACCCTATTTCCGCTGGTCCCCGGAATTGAGCTGGATATCTACCAGACCACTCTGAGCACCCACGAAACCAGCCTGAGATGTAAGAAGATCTGGATGTCTACAAACAGAATATCACAGGCGGTTGGTTTTGAGGTACGAAGCAGAGAGCCATGATCCTGCAGGCAGATATTGGAGGATAAACGGCGGCGGGAGGGTGCCTGGCCGTGGGGATCCTACACCGCTGGTGAGTGACAGCCTCATGCACTGCGGACGGGCACAGACTCGCAGACTGGTAGCATCGGGAAAGGACTTTCGGGCAGCCCCCAGGGTGGAAAACCAGACCGGTGGTGTCGTGTGCACACGCGAACTGGGAGCGGCTGGTGGTTTTAGAAGCACAAAGGGCACAGACTCGCAGACAGGTAGAGGCAGGGAAAGGACTTTAGGGCAGCCCCCAGAACAGAAACCCAGAGCAGCGGGGTCATGCGTGGGAACTGGGAGCGGCTGGCAGTATTAAAAGCACAAAGCGCAGAGATGTGCCCCGACCTGGAGGCAGGACTGGGAGCACTGCGGAGGGGCGCACAACCCAGGATGCTGCAGTTATAGCAGCACGGACAGAAACGGAGACAGTGTGGCCTGCAGAGCTCACTGAAGAACAGACTGCGGTCTCTCTGCTCTGAGGCAGAGGGTTGGAAATGGTCTCTTCTGCTCTGACTTGCAGAAGAGACACGGAAAGCCGCCAGGGAAAGGCGCCAGAGAACAAAAGCCCCAAGGAGACTGATTCCCACTGAGCCCATCCCCCGCCACAGGGGCGCAGGGCAACTCCGCCCAAACAGGGTTGCCTGAGTAACAGCGCGGCAGGCGCCTCCTGCAGAAGACAGGCTGGGAAAACAAGAGGCCAGCAACCCTAAGGTCCCAAGAAAACAGGTGCATCTTGCTTGGAGTCTGGTCAATAATTTAGACTCTATACATTCCCTCAAACACCCATCAACAGAATGACTAGGAGGAGGAGCCCCCAAAATAGAAAAGACTCAGAGATCGTGACTTATGCAGCAGATTTACAAATGGATGCAGATACCAAGATGTCAGAGATGGAATTCAGGCTAGCAATTGTGAAGACAATGGCTAGAATGGAGAAATCAATTAATGGCAACATAGAGTCTCTAAGGGCAGAAATGAAAGCTGAATTGGCAGAACATAAAAATGCTATCAATGAGATCCAATCCAATCTAGATAATCTAACAGCTAGGGTAACTGAGGCAGAAGAACAAATAAGCGACCTGGAAGACAATATAATAGATAAAAAGGGAAAGGAGGAGGCCAGGGAAAAACAACTCAGAATCCATGAAAATAGAATCAGAGAAATAAGTGACACCATGAAGCGTTCCAATGTCAGAATAATTGGAATCCCGGAGGGAGTGGAGAGAGAGAGAGGACTAGAAGACATATTTGAGCAAATCGTAGCTGAGAACTTCCCTAATCTGGGGAATGAAACAAACATTCGCGTCCTAGAGGCAGAGAGGACCCCTCCCAAGATCAAGGAAAACAGGCCAACACCCCGGCATGCAATAGTAAAACTTGCAAATCTTAGAACCAAGGAAACCATCTTAAAGGCAGTTAGGGGGAAGAGATTCCTTACGTACAGAGGGAGGAACATCAGAATAACATCAGACCTGTCCACAGAGACCTGGCAAGCTAGAAAGGCCTGGCAAGACATATTCAGGGTACTAAATGAGAAAAACATGGAGCCAAGAATACTTTATCCAGCAAGGCTGTCATTTAGAACAGATGGAGAGATGCAGAGCTTCCAAGACCAGCAGAAACTGAAAGAATATATGACCATTAAGCCGGCCCTGCAAGAAATATTAAGGGGGGGGGGTCCTATAAAAGGAGAAAGACCCCAAGAGTGATATACAACAGAAATTTACAGGGACAATCTACAAAAACAAGGTCTTCACAAGCGACATGATGACAATAAATTCATATCTTTCAATACTCACTCTCAATGTGAACGGCCTAAATGCTCCCATAAAACGGCACAGGGTTGCAGATTGGATAAAAAGACAGGACTCATCCATATGCTGTCTACCAGAGACTCATTTTGAACCTAAAGATACATCCAGACTGAAAGTGAAGGGATGGAGATCCATCTTCCATGCCAGCGGACCTCAAAAGAAAGCTGGGGTACCAATTCTTATATCAGACAAATTCGATTTTAAACTAAAGTCTGTAGTTAGAGAAACAGAAGGACACTAGATCATTCTTAAACGGTCTATCTAACAAGAAGATTTAACAATTGTAAATATCTATGCCCCCAACATGGGAGCAGCCATCGACATAAGCCAACTGTTAACCAAAATAAAGAGTCATATTGATAACAATACGTTAATTGTAGGAGACCTCAATACTCCACTCTCAGCAACGGACAGATCATCTAAGCAGAAAATCAACAAAGAAACAAGAGCTTTGAATGACACACTGGACCAGATGGACCTCATAGATATATACAGAACATTCCACCCTAAAGCAACAGAATACTCATTCTTCTCGAGCACACATGGAACTTTCTCCAGAATAGACCACATACTGGGTCACAAATCAGGTCTCAACCGATACCAAACGACTGAGATTATTCCCTGCATATTCTCAGACCATAATGCTTTAAAACTGGAACTCAATCACAAGAAAAAATTTGGCAGAAATTCAAACACTTGGAAGCTAAAGACCACTCTGTTCAAGAATGGATCAACCAGGAAATGAAAGAAGAACTTAAACAATTCATGGCAACCAATGAGAATGAAAACACATTGGTCAAAACCTATGGGATACTGCAAAGGCTGTCCTAAGGGGAAAACACATAGCCATCCAAGCCTCACTCAAAAAAATAGAAAAATCCCGAATTCACCAACTAACTCTACACCTTAAAGAAGTAGAGAAAAAGCAACAAACGATGCCTAAGCCATGCACTAGAAGAGAAATAATTAAGATTAGAGCAGAGATCAATGAATTAGAAACCAGAAACACAGTAGATCAGATCAACGAAACTAGAAGCTGGTACTTTGAAAGAATTAATAAGATCGATAAACCACTGGCCAGACTTATCCAAAAGAAAAGACAAAGGTGACCAAATTAATAAAATTATGAATGACCCAAATTACAAATTTAGACCCAAATTAATAAAATTAATAAAATTATGGATGGACCCAAATTAATAAAATTATGAATGAAAGGGGAGAGATCACGACTAACACCAAGGAAATAGAAACAATTATTAGAAATTATTATCAACAACTATATGCCAATACACTGAGCAATCTGGATGAAATGGATGCCTTCCGGGAAACCTATAAACTGCCAAGACTGAAACAGGAAGAAATTGACAACCTGAATAGGCCAATAACCAGTAACGAGATTAAAGCAGTGATCAAAAACCTCCCAAAAAACAAGAGTCCAGGGCCTGATGGATTCCCTGGGGAATTCTACCAAACATTCAAAGAAGAAATAATACCTATTCTCCTGAAGCTGTTCCAAAAAATAGGAACAGAAGGAAAACTTCCAAACTCATTCTATGAGGCCAGCATTACCTTAATCCCGAAGCCAGGCAAAGACCCCATCAAAAAGGAGAATTTCAGACCGATATCCCTGATGAATATGGCTTCCAAAATCCTCAACAAAATCCTAGCTAATAGGATCCAACAATACATTAAAAGGATCATCCACCACAACCAAGTGGGATTTATCCGCGGGATGCAAGGGTGGTTCAACATTCACAAATCAATCAGTGTGATAGAACAAATTAATAAGAGGAGAGAAGAACCTTATGGTCCTCTCAATTGATGCAGAAAAAGCATTTGACAAAATACCGCATCCTTTCCTGATTAAAACTCTTCAGAGTATAGGGATAGAGGGAACATTCCTCAAGTTCATAAAATCCATCTATGAAAAACGCACAGCGAGTATCATCCTCAATGGGGAAAAGCTGAGAGCCTTTCCCTTAAGATCAGGAACACGTCAAGGATACCCACTCTCGCCACTGTTGTTCAACATAGTACTAGAAGTCCTAGCAACAGCAATCAGACAACAAAAAGAAATAAAAGGTATTCAAATTGGCAAAGAAGAAGTCAAACTCTCTCTTTTCGCAGATGACATGATACTTTATGTGGGAAATCCAAAAGACTCCACCCCCAAATTACTAGAACTCATCCAGCAATTCAGTAATGTGGCAGGATACAGAATGAATGCACAGAAATCAGTTGCTGTCTTATACACTAACAATACAACTGTAGAAAGAGAAATTAGAGAAAAGATACCATTTACAATAGCACCAAAACCCATAAGATACCTCAGAATAAACCTAACCAAAGAGGTAAAGGATCTATACTCTAGGAACTACAGAACACTCATGAAAGAAATTGAAGAATACACAAAATATGGAAAAACATTCCATGCTCATGGATTGGAAGAATAAACATTGTTAAAATGTCTATGCTACCCAGAGCAATCTATACCTCCAATGCCATCCTGATCAAAATTCCAATGACTTTTTTCAAAGTTCTGGAACAAACAATCCTAAAATTTGTATGGAATCAGAAAAGACCCCGAATCGCCAAGGAAATGTTGAAAAAGAAAAACGAAGCTGGGGGCATCACGTTGCCTGATTTCAAGCTGTATTACAAAGCTGTGATCACCAAGACAGCATGGTACTGGCACAAAAACAGACACATAGACCAATGGAACAGAATACAGAGCCCAGGTATGGACCCTCAACTCTATGGTCAACTAATCTTCAACAAAGCAGGAAAAAATATACAATGGAAAAAAGACAGTCTCTTCAATAAATGGTGCTGGGACAATTGGACAGCCACATGCAGAAGAATGAAACTCGACCATTCTCTAACACCATTCACAAAGATAAACTCAAAGTGGATGAAAGACCTCAATGTGAGACAGGAATCCATCCAAATCCTAGAGGAGAACATAGGCAGTAACCTCTTGGACATCGGCCACAGCAACTTCTTTCAAGATACATCTCCAAAGGCTAGTGAAACAAAAGCAAAAATGAACTTTTGGGACTTCATCAAGATAAAAAGCTTCTGCACAGCAAAGGAAACAGTCAACAAAACAAAGAGGCAACCCACAGAATGGGAGAAGATATTTGCAAATGACACTACAGATAAAGGGCTGGTATCCAAGATCTATAAAGAACTTCTTAAACCCAACACCCAAAAAACAAATAATCAAGTCAAAAAGTGGGCAGAAGATATGAAAAGACACTTCTCTGAGGAAGACATACAAATGGCTAACAGACACTTGAAAAAATGTTCATCATCATTAGCCATCAGGGAAATTCAAATCAAAACCACATTGAGATACCACCTTACCCCAGTTAGAGTGGCAAAAATGGACAGGGAGATCCACGATCCATTGTTTTCATATAACACCCAGTGCTCCATGCAGTACGTGCCCTCCTTAATACCCATCACCACATCAAAAACTAATGATATATTGTATGGTGACTAACATAACATAATAAAATAAAAAAAATGGACAGCGAAAGAAACAACAAATGTTGGAGAGGTTGTGGAGAAAGGGGAACCCTCTTACACTGTTGGTGGGAATGCAAGTTGGTACAGCCATTTTGGAAAACAGTGTGGAGGTGCCTCAGAATATTAAAAGTAGAACCAGCCTATGACCCAGCAATCGCACTCCTGGGTATTTACCCCAAAGACACAGATGTAGTGAAAAGAAGAGCCATAGGCACCCCAATGTTCATAGCAGCAATGTCCACAATAGCCAAACTGTGGAAAGAGCCGAGATGCCCTTCAACAGATGAACGGATAAAGATGTGGTCCATATATACAATGGAATATTACTCAGCCATCAGAAAGGATGAATACCCAACTTTTGCACAAACATGGATGGGACTGGAGGAGATTATGCTAAGTGAAATAAGTCAAGCAGAGAAAGTCAATTATCATATGGTTTCATTTATTTGTGGAACATAAGGAATAGCATGGAGGACATTGGGAGAAAGAAGGGAAAAATGAAGGGGGGAAATCGGAGCGGGAGACAAACCATGAGAGACTATGGACTCTGAGAAACAAACAGGGTTTTACAGGGGAGGGGGGAGGGGGATGGTTTAGCCCGGTGATGTGTATTAAGGAGGGCACGTACTGCATGGAGCACTGGGTGTTAAACGCAAACAATGGATCGTGGATCACCACATCAAAAACTAATGATGCATTGTATGGTGACTAACATAACATTAAAATAAAATAGAATAGAATAGAATAGAATAAAATAAAATAAAATAAAATAAAATAAAATAAAATAAAATAAAATAAAGCAGAGACAGGATCTATACTTTGTAACACATCAGAATCATGTTTGGATCTTGTAAAACCGAGTCACAGATTTTCCTTTGTGCACTCTTAGGCAAATATAGAAGTAACCTTTAGATTTGTACTGAACAATACCAGTGACTGCAGCATCCTGCAAAAGATCTTTCAGTCAGCAGAAGTTTAATAAAAATTGTTAGAGGGGAGCCTGGGTGGCTCAGTCAGCTAAGCGTCTGCCTTCAGCTCAGGTCATGATCTTAGGGTCCTGGGATCAAGTCCAGCGTCAGGCTCCCTGCTGAGCAGGGAGCCTGCATCTCCCTCTGCCCCTCCCCCCTGCTCATGCTCTCTCTCTCAAATAAATAAAAAAATAAAATCTTTTAAAAATCATTATAGATCATCACTTGGCAAAACTTGTCTCAGGTGGCAATTCTCTCATCAAAAATGAGATGGGTGTGGAACCTACTTTTAAAAAATGAGATGGGCAAAGAAGTATATTTTGAAAATATGATTAATGAGTGTTTACATGAAAGTCAGAAAGTAAAATTATAATCAATTCTGTTTCGGGTACAAAAAGTATTTAAATTGAAAATAATGTGAGTTTATGTACATCTAATTTTCAACCTTTCAATGTCTTTTCAACAACTTTGATGTTATGGGAAAAAAGAATTGTGATATAATTTCATAAAACATGTACATAGGGGCGCACATTTTCTCTGAGCCTCAGGCTGTAATACGACCGGCCCGCGGGGGATTCGGGCTTTCCGCTCCCAGGCATCCAGACTCCTCGGTGGAAATAGGCAGATGAGTCTCTGAATGCAAAGGTTGCCTTGGACATTCTCAGCTGACATCTCCTTTTCCAGAACTGTGTCAAAGGCCCATCCCTCACTGGAAAGGAGTCTGAGGAGGGGCATATTTATTGAAGGACACATGGCCACCCAAGACCTTCTCAACTGCCCCTTCCGTGATTGCACTTGTCAGTCTGTCCTAGTTGAATGGTTCAAGGGTATGTTTGTCTGTTTGGCCTCTACCCACAGTGTGCCCCCTGCCCATTCTGGAGCCAGGCCTGGCTAGGGCAGAGGCCCATGATCCCTTCCAATTTCTCCAGCATCTGCAGCCTGGGGTGGGTCTTGCTGCCAGACCTGCTCCCTGACGCACAGTGGCTTATGATTGCAGCAGTCCCTAAAGACTCTTTGGTCCAGGCCCATGTCACTGCCCTTCTGACTCAGTTTCCCTGCCCAGCACTCAGGGCCCTATGAAACCTAGAGTCTACAAAACCTTGCATGTATTTTTCCATAAGAGACCTAAACCTGCTCTTTATATGTCACCTTCTCTTCCCTCTTTTTTTGAAAGGACTGGCCAAGGCCACCAACTGGATTGGACTCTCCCAGCAAGTCTGCTTCTTGGGTACTTAGCTGTCTACTTAGGAAACGGCCCTGCCATTGCTGACCACCCCCCCGCCCCCAGGGTTCCCAGGCTAGCAAGCTTGGGCCTGGTAGATGGCAGGTCCCTGGGTCCTGGGCACACTTATGCATTCTAAGTCCTTCCCAGTTCTGAGAACACCTCTGGTGGCTAAGCTGAGATCTGATGTGGTCAGCACCTTGGTTGCCATGGCTCCAGGTAGGATATATTTTCTTGATTTGCTCACTGCAGAGAGAACAGAGCCACGACGGAGGGCGAAGGTTCCCCAAGCCCCATGACCGTCCCAGGGCTCCGAAGTTCCACAGACGTGCTGCAAGAGGAGCAGCCTGGAGGCAGCTTTCTGTCTGGTTGGCATGTGACGCAGAGCCTGGTGCACAGAGAGCACCCAAGAACCATTTTGCCAAATGAAGGCAGATAAAAGGACTATAAGAACGTGGCGATGCTTCCGCCTTTCTGATCATTTTTCACCATAAACTTGGGCATGCAAGGGCCCTGTGGGAGCAGTTCCAGGTTATTGTGTTTCCCAGAAAACCAAGGCAGCAAACAACTGACTTGAGATTGGGGAGTGGAAGCAATACTCTTCTCTTTCCAGCGGCTGCAGGTATTAAGAGGATTTGGCAGTAACTCTTATTCTGCACAAAGCACGAGAGAATGATTTCACAGATGTTTCTGCTTCGGACAATTCACACAATGGAGCAAAGCTCATCTGGTCTGGGCCAAGAAAAGACACTTCAGACTTCCATGTCATACCTGCCTCATGGCTAGCAGATGTCGGCTGCCTGGTCCCCTGCAAACCAAAGAATGGTTTTCCACATTCCAGAGACCAGGATTCCTCCAGTGCACCAAGCTCTCCTCTCAGCCCAGGCTGAGGAGACTGAGCTGGTTCCTCTTTGGGCACAGCTATGCCAAAAAGTCTCTGTCGGCCGTTCTCCAACTTCAGAGTTCCTCAGAATTACTGGGGACGGGGGGAGGCTACGTTGTTGAAAAAGAGATTGGGCCACCCTAGTCTATAAAACCTTGCCATTCAAAACATAGTCCTCATATGAGCAGCATCAGAATCACCTGGAAACCTGCCAGGAATGCAAATTCTCAGGCCCTGCCCTCAGACAGCTAGAATATAATCTCTGTGAGTGTGACCCAAAAATCTGGGCCCCCACAAGCCCTCCAGGTGATTCTGATGTACATGGGTGTCTAAGAAGCACAATCATAACCACATATTAGCATCCCCTGGGGAGCAGGCCAATCTCTGGGCAGGGAGTGAGGGTCAGGCCTGTCATTGTTTTTTAAATTATGGTAAAAAATAGGCAACATAAAATGGACCATCTTAACTATTTCCAACAAACCACTCAGTATGCTAAGTATATTCACACAGTTGTGCAAACCATCTTCAGAGCTTTCTCATCTTGCAAAACTGAAACTCTATAGCCATTAAATAATTTCCCATGATATACAAAAGGCCGTCGAGCATATGAGAAGATGCTCAACATCACTAATAATTAGGGAAATGCAAATAAAAACCACACCGAGATATCACCTCGCACCCATTAGGATGGCTGCTATAAAAAACAGAAAAGAGGGGTGCCTGGGTGGCAGAGTCAGTTAAGTGTCCAACTCTTGGTTTCCGCTCAGGTTGTGATCTCAGGGTCATGAGATGGAGCCCCACATCAGGCTCCACACTGAGTGCCGAGTTTGCTTAAGATTATCTCTGCCTCTCCCTCTGCCCCTCCTGCTCGTGCTCTCTCTCTCTCTCTCTCTCTCAAATAGATAAATAAATCTTAAAACAAAAACAAAACAGAGAAGAACAAGTGTTGTTGAAGATGGGGAGAAATTGGAATGCTTGTGCACTGTTGGTGTGGTCGTAAAAGGGGCCACTGCTATGGGAAATAGCATGCTAATTCCTGAAAAAATTCAAAAATAAAACTGCTAGATGATCCAGCAATCCCGCTTCTGGATAGATATCTAAAAGAATTGAAATCAGGATTTCTAAGAGATATTTGCACGCCCATGTTCATAGCATTATTCAAAATAGCCAAAAGTAGAAGAAACCCAAGTGTCCATCGATGGATGAACTGTGCAAAAAAAAAAAAAAAAAAAAAAAAAAATGCAGTATACACATACAATGGCATATTATTCAGCCTTAGGAAAAAAGGAAATTCTGACATGTGCTACAAGTCTACAGGTTACTAGAGTAATCAAATTTATGAAAACAGAAAGCAGAAGTGTGGCTGCCAGGGGCTGGAGTTAAGGGCACGTTTAAAGGGGCTCAAACTACAGGCTTGTGCAGCCCACTTCTGACTGCACAATGGACATTGGTAGAAGGGAACATACATACTGTCTGTTTTGCATTTCCTTGGGACTTGCTTTTCATAATCTGGCTCACAAGCATGCGGAGCACATGGAACTGTCTCAAATGGAAAGACCAGTGTATACCTAATTTTATATTCCATAACGTCTGACTCAGAAACTCCTTAATTCTGATTCAGAGACTAAAACATTGCACAAAATGCATAAACCTTTGTGAAAGATGGCTTGAAGCAGAACATTAGGTATAAACAGGAACCTGCTGCGCATCTGTAGGCAAAGATATGCGGGGGTCTGACATTTTGACCTTTGGAGAAGATGTTTTTTATGTAAAGGCTCTTTTTGGTATGGAGACAGGCGAGATTAGCACTTACCGAGAGGGCCACCTTGCCTGTGCCCTCCCCCGCCTTGGCCTGAATCTCCTCACAACAGAAGCGCTGAATTATCTCTACTCCACGGATCCTGTGGAGGAGTGGAAGAGGTCGGACATTCCCAGTGTGTTCAGGGCCTGGACACAGCGGCACCCAGAAATTTGTGGGTTCATGCTGAGGGTGATGAGGAGTGATCGCTGGGCTCCTTAAGGCCATGTGACTGCTACATGCGGACGGACTCTGGGGAACCCGGAGCACAAGGGAGACCCTCTCAATGCACAGAGAGCTACGACACAGGCTGACATGCACTTGGGGGGCAAGAACACCATCCCTAGCTTTTAGCAGACTTTCTTCCTTGATCTACTCCATGTTACAGAAGTTGTCTGCCTCCGAGCACTCAGCCTTCTGTGCTGGTCTCTTGAATTGGGGAGTCCTCGTGCTGTACTTGGAGATCAAAGGGGGTCTTGCCATGCCCTTCTTCCCTTGGAAAGTCAAAGTCCTCGCACTTTTCAGTGTTTAGATCTCAGTTTAGTAAGGAACCCAGTTTCCGTTTTGGGAAGCATGGGTGCGGTGCTGTACCGTTTTCAAGATCATTGGAAATGGAGTGATGGACAGCTGGTGTAATGTAATAATTGATAATGGATATATATTTGGAAATTCCGATGACTAAAATATATTTCTCAGATATATTTGGTCCTCATCCACAGTTCTGAAGAACGCTTCAGAGCCATAAGGAGAAATGGGTGTTATTAATGAAGGTGACTTTTTTTCTAAGATTTTTATTTATTTATTTGAGAGAGAATGAGAGAGAGAGAGTGTGAGAAGGGGGAGGGTCAGAGGGAGAAGCAGACCTCAGCCGAGCATGGAGCCCGATGTGGGACTCGATCCTAGGACTCCAGAATCATGACCTGAGCCGAAGGCAGTCGCTTAACCAACTGAGCCACCCAGGTGTCCCAATGAAGGTGACTTTTGGTCTCTACCCAAGGGCAGGGGCTGGTTGCCAGGAGGACCAACCACGCGATTGGAGGGTTGAAACTTTCAACCCGATCCCCGACATCCAGGGAAGGGCAAGGGTCGGAGGTTGAATCAGCCATAGGCCAATGAGGCCTCCATAAGAAACCAAAAGGACAGGGTACAGAGAGCTTCTGGTGAACATGTGGAGATTGGGGACAGTGGCATTCTCGAGGGGCATGGAAGCCCAACACCTTTCCCCAGACCTCCTGCTGTGTAGTTCTTCATCTGGCTGTTGATGTGTATCCTTTATCATATGCTTTACAGGTAAACGTGAATTGTTTCCCTGAATTCTGTGAGCTGCTCTAGCAAATTAACCGAACCTAAGGAGGTCTTTGGAACCTCTAATCCATAGCCAGTCAGAAGCACAGGTAACAGCCTGGAGCTTGTAACTCGTGTCTGAAGTGAGGGTTGGGGCAGTCTTGGAGGACTGAACACTTAACCTGTGGAATCTGATGCAGGCTCTGGGTGGACTGTGTCAGCATTGAGTTGAATTCTCAGATACCCTGCCGGTGTATGAGAATGGCTTGGTGTTGGGAGAAGGGGATCCCTCCCAGTGTTCAATTTCGGTACAGGAAACCAAAAAGACCTGGGGTCAACCCTGGTTTCAGCTTCCAACCAGCTGTCTGATCTGGAGCAAGGACATGCTCTCTGGGGGGCTCCGTTTCTTCAGGTATTAAGTGGAAATCGTGGCCTCTGCCTCCTAAGGTGGCTGTGGGGTTGAGGTGAGGAGGATGGTAAGAAGCGAAAGCCCACCCTGGCATGTGTGAGGTGCTCGGCAACATGTTCCCCCCAGTAGCACTGCCTATAGGAAACACTCATGATCCATCACTCAGGAGAAGCTACAAGCTCTGGGGCAGAGAGAACTTCGAGGTGGGTCATTCACTGACTGTCAGCAATCTAGTAACAGTGACTCTGCCAAGAATTCAGGCTGGAGTGCTCCTCTCCCTCAGTCATCAGGCCAACGTGGCGCTCCTGCCCAGTGTGGGGAGATGGAACCTGACTGGTAAGGACACAGGGCTGCAATGACACAAGACCCTGAGGAGGACTATGTCCACGATGTTCGGGTTTTTCTCAGCACTCTCATGCTGGTGATTAAAGTCAAAGGAAAATTATAACAACCCAGTTCAGGCAGGATGTCTAATGGTCGGGTCCATCGGTAATTAAGCTGTGAGTCATCCCCTCAGGCCAAGCCATACGACCAGCTGACGGGCTGTCTCAGGCAAAACGAGTAAGAAATGGAGAGTGTATGGTGTGCTGGCTGGCTCAGTCAGGGGAGCACGCCACTCTTGACCTCAGGGTTGTGAGTTCGAGCCCACATTAGGGGTACACATTACTTAAATAAAATTAAAAAAGAAAAAGAGGGTGCCCAGGTGGTTCAGTCAGTTAAGCAACTGACTCTTGATTTAGGCTCAGGTCATGATCCCAGGGTTGTGAGATCAGGCTCGGCATCAGAATGCACGCTACGTGCAGCACCTGCTTAAAAATCTCTCTCTCCCACTCTTAATCTCAGGAAACAAACTGACAGTTGCTGGAGTGGACGGGGGTGGGAGGGATGGAGTGGCTGGGGGATGGACATTGGGGAGGGTATGTGCTATGGTGAGCGCTATGAATTGTGTAAGACAGACGAATCACAGACCTGTACCTGTGAAACAAATAATACATTATATGTTAAAAAAAAAAAAAAAAAGGAGATAGTAGGACGGGAAAAATGAAGGGGGGGGATAGGAGGGGGAGACGAACCATGAGAGACGAGGGACTCTGAAAACAAACTGAGGGTTCTAGAGGGGAGGGGGGGGATGGGTTAGCCCAGTGATGGGTATTAAGGAGGGCACGTACTGCACGGAGCACTGGGTGTTATATGCAAACAATGAATCGTGGATCACTACATCAAAAACTAATGACGTAATGAATGGTGACTAACATAACATAATAAAATAAAATTAAAAAAAAATAAAAAAAATACCTTTCTCCCTCTCCCTCTGCTCCTTACGACCCTCCCTCTCTTAAAAAACGAGAAAGAAATGGCTGGTATAGAAGACAGTTATAAATACCAGCTACAGGCCTGTGACCTCCAGAGAACCTAGAGTAGAGTGTAACCTGATGACTTAACAGGGTTTCCCCACTTCAGAAGGAAAACAAACAAACAATCCATTCAGATGGAACACTTAGGCCAAAGCCCAGCTTTTACTAACAGACACCTATAACAGGAAAGTTGCAATGCATTTTCTTAGCCGCAAGAAGACAATTCTTAACTAACTCGAGCTGGGAGGCATCAACAATATCTGGTCGCACTCCAGGACAGCCAACTGGTTCTGCTTTCTCATTG
>NW_023270175.1:25174735-25219981 GCF_011800145.1 Mirounga leonina
ACCAACACTGAGCACCTGATAGGGCACCACGCCCCCAAGTGGTCAGTGAGCTAACTGCCAGTTGGCAGACTGATCATTTTGGTCTCTTTGCGTCGGGGAAAGCTAGCTCTTTGTATTCCAATAGACACTGATTCTGGATATGGACCTTCCTCCCCACCCATAGATATTTGAGAAATATTCTCTGTTGGTCAGAAATTACCGTGGGCTTGCCCTTGGGGAAGGACCATGCTACACTGCCAAATATTTATGCTGTTAATTGTTATCCGAACCTTCCCCCAAGGGACCTGTGGCCAAGTACTAGCATGAGAGTTTCTGGTGGAAAGCTTCGATAGTAATCAGAATTCTTGAAGATTACTCAATACTGGATGGGGATGACACTAATTCCAGGAGACGAAAGCATCACTGTGGTCTACCAGGCACAGAGAGGAACAACATTCTAAATCCAACATTCATGGATTTAGACAATGCCTTATCCACTGTCATGGTATTCCACACAGCATCACTTATAAACAAGGAAATTGCTTCTCAGGGTTCATGCTTATGGAATTCAGTAGATTTATTATCTTCCTCATCATCCTGAAGTGACAGTTCCAAAAAAGTCCTGGAATGGACTTTTAAAGCCACGGTTATGGTTCTACCTTGGCAGAAGGACCTTGAGGGGCCGGGGTAATATAATTTAGAGGATGTCAGTCCTCTACCTCACTGGCCAGTATAAGGAGCTGTCTCTCCCACAGCCACGATTCACATCTTCATTAATGAAGGGGTGGCAATGTGAGGGCCGCTTCTCACTATTACTCTTATGTATCCAGCATTCAAATTTTGCTTCTCGTCCCCACAATTTCAGGCTTCCCTGCACTGGAGGTCTTTTTCCAAAGAAGAAATGCTTTCCGCAGGAGCCCTAACAATGACTCCACTGAAGTGGAAATAGACTCTGCCAAGGGTTCAGGCTGGAGTGCTCCTCTCCCTCAGTCATCAGGCCAACATGGCGCTCCTGCCCAGTGTGGGGAGATGGAACCTGACTGGTAAGGACACAGGGCTGCAATGACACAAGACCCTGAGGAGGACTATGTCCACAATGTTCGGGTTTTTCTCAGCACTCTCGTGTTGGTGATTAAAGTCAAAGGAAAATTATAACAACCCAGTTCAGGCAGGACGTCTAACGGTCGGGTCCATCAGTAATTAAGCTGTGAGTCATTCCCTTAGGCCAAGCCATATGACCAGCTGAGGGGCTGTCTCAGGCAAAAGGAAAAGAAATGGAGAATGTATAGGGTGCTGGCTGGCTCATCAGTGGAGCACGTGACTCTGGATCTTGTGGTTGTGAGTTTAGGCCCCATGTTGGGTGTAGAGATTACTTAAAATATAAAATTTTTTTAAAAATGGCTAGTGTAGAGGACAGTATAAATACCAGCTACAAGTCTGTGACCTGCTGAGGAGCTGGGATATAGTGTAAACTGATGACTTAACGGCATTCCTGCTCTTCAGGGGGAAAACAAACAAACAAACAACAAATTATGCTTTTAAATGCATTGCTAAAGCAAACTTTACTAACAGAAATTTATAACATTAAAGTACCAATGCTTTTTCTTAGCCTCAAGAAGACAATTTTCTTAACTACCATGTGCTAGAAGGCATCAACAATATCCGGTGCCATTCTAGGATAGCAAACTGGTTCATGTTACACACTGATAACTTGATAACAGAATTATAAGTTTGTGGTGTGATTATCTTTCTTGAGAAAGTGGTCAGATTCTAATTTTTATAGTGCTTTCTGCCAGTGCCTTATTAAGTCTTGTTTTTTAAATCTGAAAATTAAGAGACAATTCTGAGAAACAAACAGGGTTTTAGAGGGGAGGGGGGAGGGGGGATTGGTTAGCCCGGTGATGGGTATTAAGGAGGGCACGTACTGCATGGAGCACTGGGTGTTATACGAAAACAATGGATCGTGGATCACCACCTCAAAAACTAATGATGTATTGTATGGTGACTAACATAACATAATAAAATTTTTAAAAAAGAGTAAAAAAAATAGAGAGAGAATTCATTAACCAAAAGACACCCAAAGAACCCATAATGTGGGAGACTCTGTAGGGGATAGAAAAAGGAACTTACAGTCTACAAGGGAGTAGAAAATGGACCATTGGTAAGGGACAATCCAGCAAATACAAAGAGTGTCAGTTCAGGGTCAAGGCCTACCTCAAACTCTGGTGTGAACAGAAGTGTCCTTGAACTTGGAAGAGTGAGTGAGACTCAGATAATATCAATCTAAATAACAACAGAGACAACATGAAATCTGAGGAGGGCTAGGGTTTGAGAAATACCAGGCAGGGCCCGACCCCACCCCTCACCTATCACCATACTGGGCCCCACTCTGCTACAGAGTTTCTCTCTATACCCACCTTGCTGTTTCCTTGATGGATAATAAAACAAAAATTTCCCCACAATTCTACAGATCTTTCCATTCCTTTAAGCAATTTGAAGACTCTTTCATATCCTGGAGATATTTAGAAAAAAAAAGCCTTCAGTATTTCTGAAGTACAAAAAGGAAGTATAACTCAATCTTGGTGTCTCAGCAATCATGCAAGGGCTAGAATATTACAGAGTACCTGAGTTTTCCATGGTTACATTCAGATCCCAGAGCAGATCCACCAATGGAACTCTGGTACACAATAACCATTAAGAAATACAAAAGAAAAACAACAGAAAAAAGTTTACTGGAACAATTCAGTCAAAATAAAGAAGAACCATCCTAAATTATGTGAAAACACAATTCTGGCAAAAGATGAGCCTCTGAGGACCATTGAATCTAGTCTAAATAATAGTATGGGAAAGACTTCCTGTGGTTTCACTGATTAAAAATTCTTATCCTATTTACTTTGTCTAAATTGTCGAATTTCCTTCTTTAATTGGTGTTTCATTTCAGCACTGATTTCCACTGGTATCAGTAGTTTATCGGGTACATCTCCCGACACATACATTGCTGTGACCTTGGGGTCATCTGCAGAGAGACAGCTGGGAATGATTCCTCCCACCAGTGCATCACTACCTGGTTTGCGAATGAATCAGCGCCCCCTTGCTGACACTGGCTAAGTCATGACACAAAGAATCCACCTGACTGTGTGGAATACCATCTCCTGCCATATTCATAAGCTCTGGAGATCAGAATTTAACCAGAAGCCATCAGGTGGGGACCGACCACTTTCCGTCCCCTCCCCATCGGTACTGTGAAGGACAGGTGCATCTGGAAACCTAATTGAATGTGGAGCTGCAATGATGTGCATTTCAACAACCCCACATGCACATCCAGGTGCTCTATAGTCTCTAAAATTCTCATTTCATAGCCAGAAAACATACCAGCTAGATGTATCAGGCCTGAAAATTTGACCTCAAGAAAAATAATACAACAAAGAAGCCTCTTCTCTTCTTGTCACTATGCATACACACAGAAACAGACTTGGACAGTATAATTAATTAGTAAACATTCACAGAGCCCTGGCACTCATGATTTAATGTTCCCTTGATCCTGTCTACAAGGAGAAAAGCTGAACATGTCATTTGATGTCAGGATGCCTGATATTGACACTCCATCACTAGAAATCCTAGTCAGTAAATGATCTTCCTCATCTGGCTTTTCTGTCTCAGGAGATCAATTTTTTTCTACACCAAGTCTGACACCTCTACTGCATTTACTCATCCTCCTTTGGGCCAGGCACGTGCCAAAAACTGAGAGATTGGCAGGAAACCAGACAGACAGAATGGACAAAGACAATCCATAACCTTATGGAACTTACATCCTCATGGGGAAAGCAGACGGTACATGTAAAAAAGGCAAAGGTAATAAGACAGTTTGACTTTGTGTTAGGAAGGAAGGAAGTCAGCAGGGATGTAAGCAAGAGCAGGAGGGGAAGCCTCCATGATTCATGGTCGGGTGGGGCCCCATGAGGAGATGACCCCTGGGCAGAGTCAGGAGCAGGAGGCGGAGTCAGCCTGTGCACACGCAGAGGAGGAGGTCCAGCTGCTGAGAGGACCGTGTAGGACCCCTAGGATGGGACGAGCTGGGGCCATGGAGCAAAGGACAGAGGCAGAGAGAGCAAGAAGGACACAGAGAGTACACGTGATGGCACGAGAGGATGCCAAGGCCAGGTCGTGCAGGGTGTGGAGACCAGCATTGGAAGCTCAGATTGTTCTGAGTGTGGGGAGTTGATGGCAGGTTTCAGGATATATATGTAATGAACTGATTTCTGTGTGGACATGGTCACTCTGGGTGCACGGCAACAAATAGGCTACACAGGAAAAGCAGGATGGGAGCTCAGAAGCTAGTGGAGCAGCTTGTTGGGTGATGAGGCAGTGTGGAATGAGGGACAGTGTAATGATAGGACTCAGGAATGATGACAGTGTGAAGAGGATAGAAAGAAGAGTAGAAAGAAGAATGAAGGTATATCCAATAAGGCGAAGGAAATGAGTAGAGTGTAGAGTTTGGGAAGCCAGGAATGTTTCCAGGAAGGACAGAGTGAACACCTGGTCCAGTGTGGCTGAGAAATTAATGACAGGATCACCCATAGCTGGTGACCTTGATAGGAACTACTGTGGCATGGAGGAGCCAGAGGCCTGGCTGCCCTGGGTCGGGTCAGGGAGGGGAGGACAGGCATCCTCACCATCTTCCCTGGACATAGCTGAGCCCCCAGGCTGGGATGCTCCGTCTCCTTCCTGTTCCACTGACAGCAGCGCCATGCTCAGCATTGTCTTAGACATTGGAGGACTCATGGGTTCTCCATCACGTTTCATTTGGTTTTCAGGCCCAATATCAGACTCTTCCACTTTATCACTCATCACTTCCTAAGGAGCATTAAGAAAGAAGTTCCATTAATGACCAATATATAACCATGCCCAAACTGCATTCCACATCTGTATATGCAACATCTCTCAGGGGCCAAGGTTTACCATGCCCCACAAACACTCTGTTCTCAGTCAACCTAGTGTAATTTTGGTAGAGTCTAATGGGAAAATGGAGGAAGCTAATATACCAGTGTAGTCCAAAGGCAAATATTCTACATGATGAATCGGATGGCTTGCAGAGGGGAGATAGTACAAGATGATGGTGGAGTAGGAGACCTTAGTTTCATGTAGTCCAAGGAATTCTGCTAAATAACTGTCATATCATTCTGAACACCTGTGAACTCAACCAGAGATCTAAGAAAAGGATAGCTGCAAGTCTATAAATAGATAAGCGACCACTTTCTGCAAAGAAGGTGGTGCTACGTGAATCCCAGGCAATCTATGGGAAGATAAACCACAGGGGGAGGGAGCCTCCATCAGTTGGCACAAGAAATTAATATAGCAACAGAGAACAAAATCAGAACTTTTAGAAGTCTGTTCCATTGGAGGATATCCCTGCCTGCATGGCACTCAGGTGGTGAAGTGGGGCAGAACCCTAGGTGGTACAATGTGGTCTCAGGATCCTCAGGGTCACAGGATGACTGTGGGAGCCTGACTGCAGCTGAGTTCCCAGGCACTGGAATGGGGAATCCAGCTGCAATCAGCGAGCCCAGGCGTGGGCATTCAGATCTGGGTTGCCATATACAGTGAACCAGCACCCTTGGGTAATTGATCCCCAAGCATAGGCCCATCGAGTGGCAAAATCAGGACAGGACTCTCCTCCATCCCGCCTGGAGGAATGGCACAGTTACACCCTGCAGGAGTCTGTAGGGTTTGGAGACTCACAATGGGGTCGTGTGCCTAAGATAGAAACACTTGGTCACAGGTTGGGTGGGCAAGGAGTGCAGATGGAAACCAGGGAGACAGGAGTGATTGACTGCTTTTCCCTGAGGGCACACTGAGGAGTGGGGCTCCGTGCACTCAGCTCTGGGGATGGAGATTGGGTGGCTGCCATTTTCATTCCCATCCTCCAAAGCTGTGAGAAAAATCTTCAGGGAACAAAAGCCACATAGAGCAAAACGGAGCCACTTACTTAGGCTGTCCCCCAGGCAAGAGTGGTGCAATTCCACTTGGGGCAAAGATACTTGAGAACCAGTGCAACAGGCCCCTCCCACAGAAGATCAGCTAGAACATCAACTAAGACCAAGTTCACCTATCATATAGAACTGCAAAACTCGAGCACTAGGGGAAAATAGGATATAGAATTCATGTTTTATTCCACAAGATCCTTTAATCTTTCAACTTTAATATTTTTTCTCTTTCCTCTTTCAACGAATTTCTTATTTTAATGACTTTTTTAAATTTTATTTTAATTTTTTATAAATTTTATTTTATTATGTTAGTCACCATACAGTACATAGATGTAGTGAAAAGAAGGGCCATATGCACCCCGATGTTCCTAGCAGCAATGTCCACAATAGCCAAACTGTGGAAAGAGCCGAGATGCCCTTCAACAGATGAATGGATAAAGAAGATGTGGTTCATATATACAATGGAATATTCTTCAGCCATCAGAAATGATGAATACCCAACTTTCACATTAACAACTCTTTTTTAAAAATATTTTTTTAAATTTTCATTTTTATAGTTATATTGTATCCTTTCATCATGTTAAATTTCCTACAATTTTAGGATCTGGTTTTCTAACAAGCAGACCAAATACACACAGGATCCAATGTATAGCTCTGTTCTGTTCACCTGTCTGTTTATATTCTCTCTCTCTCTCTCTTTCTTTCTTTCTTTTTTTTTTTTTTTCAGTTTCAGGACTCTTCGGATGTGTTTAGAGTATATTTCTCTGGGGTCGTTGTTCCCATTTTAGTATTTTGTTCTCTCGTTCATCTATTTTTCTCTAGACAGAATGACAAGATGGAAAAAGTCACCTCAAAAAAGAGAACAAGAGGCAGTACTGACTGCCAAGGACCTAATCAGTATGGACATATGTAAGAGGTTGAAACTAGAGTTCAGAATAATGATTATAAAGATAGTAGCTGTGCTTGGAAAAAGCATAGAAGGCACTAGAGAATTCCTTTCTGGAGAAATAAAAGAACTAAACTTGAACTATGTCAAAATCAAAAAGACTATGAATGAGATGCTATAAAAAATGGAGGCTCTAACAGCTAGGATAAATGAGACAGAAGAGAGAATTAGTGTTATAGAAGACAAAATGATGGAGAATAATGAAGCTGAGAAAAAGAGAGATAAACAGCTACTGGATCATGAGGGGAGAATTTGAGAGATAAGTGATACCATAAAGTGAAACAATATTAGAATAATTGGGATCCCAGAAGAAGACAAAAAAGAGGGGGGCTGAAGGTATACTGGAGCCAATCATAGTGGAGAACTTCCCTAATCTGAGGAAAGAAACAGGCATTCAAGTCCAGGAGGCACAGAAAACCCCCCTCAAAATAAATAAAAATAAGCAAACACCCCAACATATAGTAGTGAAACTTGCAAATCTCAGAGACAAAGAGAAAATCCTGAAAGCAGCCTGGGACAAGAGGTCTGTAACCTACAAGGGTAGAAACAGTTGAACGGCAACAGACCTATCCACAAAGACCCGGTAAACCAGCAAGGAATGGCACGATATATTCAGGGTGCTAAATGAGAAAAATACGCAGCCAAGAATACTTTATCCAGCTAGGATGTCATTCAAAAGAGAAAGAGAGATAAAAAGCTTTCAGGACAAACAGCAACTAAAAGAATTTGTGATCACTAAGCCAGCCCTGCAAGAAATATTAAAAGGGATCCTTTAAGCAAAGAGAGAACCGAAATGGAGCATAGACCGGAAAGGAATAGAGACAATATACAGAAAGTGTGACTTTACAGGTAATACAATGGCACTAAATTCGTATCTTTCAATAATTACTCTGAATGTAAATGGGCTAAATACTCCAATCAAAAGACACAGGGTATCAGACTGGATAAAAAAAAGCAAGACCCATTGATATGCTGTCTGCAAGAGACTCATTTTAGACCCAAAGACACCTCCAGATTGAAAGTGAAGGGGGTGGAAATGATTGATCATGCTAATGGACATCACAAGAAAGCTGGGGTGGCAATCCTTCTGTCAGACAAGTTAGATTTTAAACCAAAGACTGTAATAAATCATGAGGCAGGACACTATCATAATTAAAGGGTCTATCCAAAAAGAAGATCTCACAATTGTAAATACGTATGCTCCTAAGATGGGAGCAGCCAATTATATAAACCAATTAATAACAAAATTAGAGAAACACACTGATAATAATCCAATAATAGTGGGGGACATTGACACCCCCTCACTGCAATGGACAGATCACTAAGCAGAAGATCAACAAGGAAACAAGGGCTTTGAATGACACACTGGGCCAGATGGACTTCACAGATATATTCAGAGATATATTCAGAGCTTTCCATCTTAAAGCATCAGAATACACATTCTTCTTGAGTGCACATGGAACATTCTCCAGAATACTGGGTCCCAAATCACGTTTCCACTGGTACCAAAAGCTTGAGATCATTCCGTACATATTTTTGGAACAAAATTCTTTCAAACTGGAACTCAATCACAAGAAGAAATTTGGAAAGAACTCAAATACATGGAGGCTAAAGAGCGTCCTACTAAAGAATGGATGAGTCAACCAGGAAATTAAAATAATTCATGGAAACAAATGAATATGAAAACACAACTGTTCAAATCCTTTGGAATGTAGCAAAAGCACCTTTGAGGGGAGTATATAGCATTACAATCCTTTCTCAAGAAACAAGAAAGGTCTCAAATACACAACCTAACCTTTCGCCTAATGGAGCTGGAGAAAGAACACCAAAGAAAACCTAAAGTCAGCAGGAGAAGAGAATTAATAAAGATTAGAGCAGAAATCAATGAAATACAAACCAAAAGAACAGTAAAACAGAACGACAAAACTAGGAGTTTGTTCTTTGAAGGAATTAATAAAAATTGATAAAGCCCTGACCAACTTATCAAAAAGAAAAGAAAGACACCCAAATAAATAAAATCATGAATGAAAGAGGAGAGATCACAAGCAACACCGAAGAAATACAAACAATTTTAAGAACATATTATGAGCAACTGTATGCCAACAAATTAGGCAATCAGGAAGAAATGGTTTCATTTCAAGAGATGTTAAACGACCAGAACTGAAAGAGGAAGAAATAGAAAATCTGAACAGACCCATCAGCAGCAAGGAAATTGAAGCAGTAATAAAAAATCTCCCAACAAACAAAAGTCCAGGGACAGTTGGCTTCCCAGGGGAATGCTACCAAACATTTAAAGAAGAATTAACACTTATTCTTCTGAAGCTGTTTCAAAAAAATAGAAATGGAAGGAAAACTTCCAAACTCTTTCTATGAGGCCAGCATTACCTTGATCCCAAAACCAGACAAAGACCCCACCAAAAAGAATTGCTGGCCAATATCCCTGATGAACATGGATGCAAAAAGTCTCACCAAGATACTAGCCAATAGGATCGAACAGTACATTAAAAGGATTATTCACCATGACCAAGTGGGATTTATCCCTGGGGTGCAAGGGTGGTTCAACATCAGCAAATCAATCAATGTGGTACACCACATTAATAAAAGAAAGGACAAGAATCATAGGAGCCTCTCAATAGATGCAGAAAAATCATTGGACAAAGTACAGCATCCTTTCTTGATTAAAACTTCACAGTGTAGGGAGAGAAGGAACATATCTCAATATCATAAAAGCATATATGAAAAGCCCACAATGAATATCATTCTCAATGGGGAAAAACTGAGAGCTTAACCTCTGAGGTCAGGGACATGGCAGGGATGTGCACTCTCACCACAGCTGTCCAACATAGTACTAAAAGTGCTAGCCTCAGCAATCAGAAAACAAACAGAAATAAAAGACATCCATATAGGCAAAGAAGAAGCCAAACTCTCACTCTTCACAGATAACATGATACTCTATGTGGAAAACCCAAAGACTCAACCCCCAAATTGCTAGAACTCATACAGGAATCCAGCAATGTGGCAGGATATAAAATCAATGCACAGAAGTCAGTTGCATTTCTGTACACTATCAATGAGACAGAAGAAAGAGAAATTAAGGAGTCAGTCCCATTTACAATTACCCCCAATACCATAAGATACCTAGGAATACCCCTAACCAAAGAGGCAAAGGATCTGTACTCACAAAACTATAGAACACTCATGAACGATATTGAGGAAGACACAAAGAAATGGAAAAATGTTCCATGTTCATGGGGTGAAAGAACAAATATTGTTAAAATGTCTATGCTACCTGGAGCAATGTATACATTCAATGAAATGCTTATCAAAATATCATCAACTTCTTTCACAGATCTGGAACCAATAATCCTAAAATTTGAATGGAACCAGAAAAGACCCCAAATAGCCAAAGGAATGTTGAAAAAGACAACCAAAGGTGGCAGCCTCACAATACCAGACTTCAAGCTCTATTACAAAGCTGTCATCATCAAGACAGTATGGTACTGGCACAAAAACAGACACATAGATCAACGGAACAGAATAGAGAACCTAGAAAAGGACCCTCAACTCTATGGTCAGCTAATCTTTGACAAAACAGGAAAGAACATTCAATGGAAAAAGGACAGTCTCTTCAACAAATGGTGTTGGGAAAGTTGGACAGTCACATCCAGAAGAATGATACTGGACCATTTCCTTACACCAGACACAAAAACAAACCCCAAATGGATGAAAAACCTAAATGTGAGAGAGGAATCCTTCAAAATTCTAGAGGAGAATACAGGCAGCAACCTCTGTGACCTCGGCCACACTAAGTTCTTACTAGACACTTCTCCAAAGGGAAGGAAACAAAGGCAAAAATGAACTATTGGGACTTCATCAAGATAAAAAGCTTTTGCACAGCAAACGAAACAGTCAACAAAACCAAAAGACAACTGACAGAATGGGAGAAGATATTAGCAAATGTCCTATCATATAAAGCGTTAGTATCCAAAGTCTATAAAGAACTTACCAACTCAGCACCCAAAGAACAAATAATTCAATCAAGAAGTGAGCAGAAGACATGAACAGACACTTCTCCAAAGAACAGATACAGATGGCCAACAGACACATGAAAAAATGCTCCACATCACCTGGCATCATGGAACTACAGATCAAAACCTCAATGAGATACCACCTCACACCAGTCAGAATGGCTAAATTTAACAAGACAGGAAAGGACAGGTGTTGGTAAGGATGCACAGAAAGGGGAACCCTCTTACAGTGTTGAGGGGAATGCAAGCTGGTGCAGCCACTATGGAAAACAGTGTGAAGGTTCCTCAAAATTCAAAATAGAGCTACCCTATGACCCAGCCATTGCACTACTGGGTATTTAAAATGTAGTGATCTGAATGGGCACCTGCACCCCTATGTTTATAGCAGCAATGTCCACAACAGCCAAACTATGGAAAGAGCCCAGATGTCCATCAACAGATGAATGGATAAAGAAGATGTGATACACACACACACACACACACACAATGGAATACTACTCAGCCATCAAAAAAATGAAATCTTCCATTTGCAATGGAATTAGAGGGTATTATGCTAAGCAAAATAAGTAAATCAGAGAAAGACAATTATCATATTATCTCACTCATATGTGGAATTTAAGTAACAAAACAGAGGATCATAGGGTAAGAGAAGAAAAATAAAACAAGACAAAATCAGAGAGGGAGACAAATTATAAGAGACTTAATCATAGGAAACAAACTGAGGGTTGCTGGAGGGGAGGGCATAACTGAATGATGGACATTAAGGAGGGCACTTGATGCAATAAGCACTGGGTATTATATAAAACTGATGAATCATTGACCTCTACCTCTGAAATTAATAATACATTATACATTAATTCATTGAATTTAAATTTTTAAAAAAGATTGCTTGCAGAATGTGAACCCCTCAGCCAGAACTGAATAAACACATGATTAGATCTATGAAGAAGAATAAACCATTATGTCAATACTTTGGGGGAAATACTCTGTTTCCTTTCCTGATTTGATTTAAATGCAACATTTTCAGTACCTACCTAGTCTTCACAGAAGGCCCCCTGTAGAGTGTGGGGGGAGAGGAATTGGAAATCTTTCATCTATTCGCTTCCAATGGCAAGGAGTTCAAATATGTCAGTCTAGGAGTCATGTGATGGGCACTTTTCAATGTTGCTCATAGATCAAATGGGACGTATTTTTATGACAGACTAGCTGAAAGGTCTTCTCCTCCAAGGATAACCCCCACATTTGCCCCACCATATTGGAATCACCTGGAATACCTATAAATACATTTTCTGAACCATGGACAGTTCCCATTAAGTAGGAGTGCAAAACAGGGAAATGATTTTCATGGAGCATTTCCTAACAGCCAGGTTCTCTCTTAAATGCTTTCCCTGTATTGACTTAATTAGTATTTCACAGAGGTATGATAGTGGCGAAAACTCACTGAGAAGATGTGGGGTCCAAAGGGATCCACAAGCCCAAAGATTCCTAGGATCAGTGGGAGGGTTTGGCTGGACAAGTGCTTCTCCCGGGTCACTCACAGGCACCCTTCAATATCTGTTCATGAAAATCCCTTTGGTCGGAACAGACCATCTCATGAAAGTGTCGAGATGAGGAGGGGGTGGTCAGCATCGAGGGTGGCCAGAACAAGAACTGAAGGTCACTGAAATTCCTGACATGAGGCCTCATGTGCTATGGTCAACTATGTTCCAAAGGAACCTAAGAAACAGGAATGACTCGGGAAGAAGCATTTCAGTCTGCTCAGTTCTACTTCTCTCACCCTGCAATTGATATGTTTGTCTATCAATGGATCTCTTCTAAGGCGGTGAGTGTGAATCCTTTCTTCTGAGAACTACCATTTCCCAAAAACTACTTTGGACATTCTAACTACAAAATGTTCATTATATTTAACTTTAAATACAAAATTTTAATTGCATTTGGGTTTTTTTGTTGTTGTTGTTTTTTAAAAAATTTTATTATGGTATGTTAGTCACCATACAATACATCATTAGTTTTTGATGTGGTGATCCACGATCCATTGTTTTCATATGACACCCAGTGCTCCATGCAGTACGTGCCCTCCTTAATACCCATCACCGGGCTAACCACTCCCCCCTCCCCCCTCCCCTCTAAAACCCTGTTTGTTTTAATTGCATTTGAACCAAAAATGTTGACAATCAGGGCCTGGACTAAAGTGGCCATGTTGAGGGTTGAGCAGCCCGGGAGGCTGATCTGTGCTCAACCTGACTCCAGCCCAACCCAGGAACCACCCCTCCTTGGTTTTCCCAGCACTCCTGCCTGGCATCTTCTATTGTGTTAGCTGAGATAAAATAGAGACACTGATAGAAAAAGAAAGCTTACCAAAATTTAACTAGACAAGAAAGAGAAAATCTGAGAAGTCCTATATCTGGTAAAACTGTGAACAAAAAATTAAAAACCTACTCTCCAGAAGGCTTCCCTGGTGAGTTCTCCAAATATTTAGGGGGAAATAACATTAGTGTGACACAAACTCTAGGACTAGTTCCCGACTCATTTTACAATGCCAGTATAAACCTGACATCATCTCACAAGGACATGAGAAGAAAGGAAATTACAGGCCCGGATTTCTTTCCTAAAAATAGAAACAAAAATTCTAAACAGAAGACTAAAAAACAAAAAACACAAATAGACAAAAAAGAGAGAATTCATGTCATGATGTCATGTATTCCATGAAGGCAACATTGGGTTCACATTTGAAAATCAGTTCATGTGAAGCATATTTAGAAAAAAAAACCCAAAAAATTCCATTATTTATTTTATAGGTGGGTCCAAGTTCAAGAGCTACTCATGATTACAAATTATTAGCAGGTTAGGGGCTCCTGGGTGCCTCAGTCTGTTAAGTGTCTGCCTTTTGGCTTAGGTCAGGATCCCAGGGTCCTGGGATGGAGCCCCACATCAAACTCTCTGCTCACTGGGGAGTTCTGCTTCTCCCTCTCCCTCTGCCCCTCCCCTCACTCCTGTTCTCTCTCCTTCTCTCTCTCTCTCTCACTCTCTCTCTTTCTCACAAATAAATAAATAAAATCTTTTTTTTAATTGTCAGCAGGTTAGAATAGAAGTCAGTTTCCTTAACTAATAGAGAGTATCCATCCCAAAAAATCCTATAACAAACATTACACTGAATGGTGATATACCAAACACTTTCTACCTACATTGGCAGCCAAGACAAGATGTCCACTATCTATTCAAGAATATATGGAAGTCATAAAAAGTGCAACAGTGCCAGGAAAATATATTAAGTATAAATTTTGGAAAGGAGGAAGCAAAAATGTTATTCGCAGGTGGCATTTTTTGTACACAGAATATCCAAAAGGATATAAAACAATTAGAGTTAATAAGTGAACAATAGCCAAGTTACTGGATGTAGGAGCAAGAACCAAAAACCACATCTATTTCTGTGGAATAATGAAAATACTTAGAAAAAGAAATTCAAAATACCATTGAAAAGAGTGTTAAGAACATCAAAGCCCAGAGAGTAAACCTAAAGAAATGTGTGCTGGAGCATGACACATAAAAAAGAAAACCTCGGGCGCCTGGGTGGCTCAGTTGGTTAAGCGACTGCCTTCGGCTCAGGTCATGATCCTGGAGTCCCAGGATCGAGTCCCGCATCGGGCTTCCTGCTCGGCAGGGAGTCTGCTTCTCCCTCTGACCCTCCCCCCTCTCGTGCTCTCTCTATCTCATTCTCTCTCAAATAAATGAATAAAATCTTAAAAAAAAAAAAACTCAAAAAAAAAAAAAAAAAAGAAAAGCTCACTGAGAGAGGCTAAAGGCCTCAGTAATGGGCAGATAGAAATTTTGCATGGATTGCAAGACTCATTATTAAGTCATTATTGTCATTTCTGCCCAGAATAATTATTGCATCATACTTAAATGTAAGTAATTTTTTAATTTAAAATTTAAAAATCTCCCCATGTTAATATTGGGGGAAATTCATGAGCTGATACTAAAGAGTATGCTGATATCAAAGGGCCTAGGATAGCTGAGACCACCTTTAAGCAAAAGCACCAAGTTGGAAGACACAAACTGCCAGGCATACTGCAAAGAAGGAGCAATGACAACTCTGCGGTGTTGGAGCAAGTGTGGGCAGATACTCCAGTGCACCAGGACAGAGAGTCTAGACATAAATCTGGGAACAGCAGGTGCTAGATTTGCTGACACCGGGGCCTGCAAACCTTTGTGGTCCATTCAGTAAGTCCACCTGCTCCATACAAGGGAATACATTTCAGCTCTGACCTCCTTCCTGTTCATACAACATTGATCTCCAATGACTAGGAGATCTAGAAGGAAACATAGGATATTACCTTCATGGTTTTAAAAGGTAAAGCTTTTCAAAAGTATAAAAGCACTGACCATGAAGAATAGATTGATTAACTAGACTTAATTAAACTGAGAATTTCAGTGCATCAAAAAGATACTATTAAGGGACATAGGGTGCCTGGGTGACTCCTTCAGTTAAGCACCTGACTCTTGATTTTGGCTCAAGTCATGATCTCAGGGTGGTGAGATCGAGCCCCACACTGGGCTCCAAGCTGGGCTCTAAGCTGGGCAGGAAACCTGCTTATGATTTTCTCTCTCCCTCTCCCTCTGCCCCTGCATGCTGCTTCAGTGCATTCCTTCTCTCTCTCTCTTTCTCAAAAAAAAAAAAAAAAGAGAGAGAGAGAGTGACAAAACAAAACAGATCAGCAGAAGACACACAAAATTATATATATATATTTGCTTCTGTTTCACTAGCCTTTGGAGATGTATCTTGAAAGAAGTCGCTGTGGGCGATGTCAAAGAGGTTACTGCCTATGTTCTCCTCTAGGATTTTGATGGATTCCTGTCTCACATTGAGGTCTTTCATCCGTTTTGAGTTTATCTTTGTGTATGGTGTTAGAGAATGGTCAAGTTTCATTCTTCTGCATGTGGCTGTCCCCTTTTCCCAGCACCATTTATTGAAGAGACTTTCTTTTTTCCATTGCATATTTTTTCCTGCTTTGTCGAAGATTATTTGACCATAAAGTTGAGGGTCCATATCTAGGTTCTCTATTCTGTTCCATTGGTCTATATGTCTGTTTTTGTGCCAGTACCATACTGTCTTGGTGATCACTGCTTTGTAATATAGCTTGAAATCGGGCAACGTGATGCCCCAAGCTTTGTTTTTCTTTTTCAATATTTCCTTGGTGATTTGGGGTCTTTTCTGATTCCATACAAATTTTAGGATTGTTTGTTCCAGCACTTTGAAAAATGTCATTGGAATTTTGATCGGGATGGCATTGAAGGTATAGATTGCTGTGCATAGCATAGACATTTTAGCAATGTTAATTCTTCTGATCCATGAGCATAGAATGTTTTTCCATCTTTTTGTGTCTTCTTCAATTTCTTTCATGAATGTTCTGTAGACTTTTGCGACTTATTCAAGATAAAAATCTGCACAGCAAAGGAAAGAATCAACAAAATGCTAAAAACACTTCTGTGTCATCTTTCTCTTATAAAATTAAAAAAAAAACAAATGTTACATGCTTCTAGGAAAACATGTTAAATCTGCCTTATTGTTGAAAATAAAGGAAGCAAAATGTGTATGTTCTTGTCTCTTGATTGTACACCAGATGTGACTCTTCTGACCAAATTTCTGATTATTATGTATGTTCACACTAACAATAATATCACATCAGTAAATAGTTTTATTGACTTTGTTGAAATGAATAGAAAAAGCTGAATATAGCCTAGTGGATAAAAATTTTCATACATTGTAAGACAATGACATTGACATTAAAATGCACAAGCCAGGGACACGATAATGGACTGAGTATGACAGGACATAAAAGTGTACATAGAGGCCATTACGTCTGCAAAAATGATTGTGCCAAATTTGTATCTTGATAGGCTCATTTTTGATGACAACAACTGGCTGAGGAATATTCTCTGTTAGAAAACTATATTTAAGCACAAATGGAGACATAATAAGGCATCAGACAAAATGCAATCAAGATACTATTGCACACAAATTAGAGACTTCCACATAAATTTTGTAACATTTATTTATTTATTTGAGAGTGAGAGAGGAAGAGAGTGCATGCATGCTAGCAGGCATGGGGAGGCACAGAAAGAGAGAGAGAGACAAAATCTCAAGCAGACTCCCTTCTGAGTCCAGAGCCCATCATGGGGCTCCATCTCATGACCCTGAGATCGTAACCTGAGTCAAAATCAGGAGTCGGGCTCTCAACCAACTGAGCTGCCCAAGTACCCTGAGACTTGTACAAATTTTTAAAAGGTATGATATCAAATAACATAAAGACATTATATCAAAGCAAAAGCATATCGTGAAATGGACTGCAATTTCCTATGTAACTCTATAGGTGGGATGATATTATGAACAAAGCAGAGGAAGTTAATAAAGCTCTAAACCATAAACCATAACTGTATATAAAACCATTTGCTTAAAAGAAGGTCTATTCCCTTGCTTACATGAATGAATGAAAGTAACTTTGAAAGTGTTTTTAATGACTGTGTAGCCATAGCAAAGATGGGAATATATTTCTTGAGTATCCAGTGAAGGGAAGAGAAGTATAGAACTTAGAAATGCACAAATCACCACATGAGAGATTCAATTTTTAAGGGGGGAGTACATATCAAATAGAAATTAGGGAGTTACAAATGTACTAATTTCACATTTGAAATGGAGATATTTCAGATTAAATTAAGTGTCTTCAAGTCTTGGAATTTTTAATGAGAAAAATGTTACTCTGTATGACTACATCCGATTTACAAAAAGAATCCACTGATGTGATTCATAAATGTGCTAACAATATAAATTCTGTAGAAATTTAATTGATAGAAATTAGTTTAAAGCAGAGACAATATTTAGACTTTGTAATACATAAGAATTTTGTTTGGATCTTATAAATCTGAGTCACACATTTTCTTTTGTCTACTCTTGTCCAAATGTAGGAGTAGCTTTGAGATTTTAATTGAACAACACCAACCAGAGCAGCATCCTGCAAAAGCACTCTCAGTAAGCTGAAGTTAAATACAAGTCATTAAAGACCATCAATCGGCAAGAGAGGTTGGCACATATGGCAATCTGCTCATCAAAAAGGACATTGGCAAAGAAGTATAGTTTGAAAATATGATTGATGAGTTTGCTACCACAAAAGCCAGGAAATCGAATTATAATAAATTCTATTTGGGAACAAACATATTCAAATTGAAAATAATATTGTGGAGGGAAGAAAAAGATGGTGGAGGAGTACAGGACTCTATTCCAACTGGCCCCTGGAATTGAGCTGGATATCTACCAGACCACTCTGAGCACCCATGAAATCAACCTGAGATGTAAGAAGATCTGGATCTCTACAAACAGAATATCGCAGGTGGTTGGTTTTGAGGTACGAAGCGGGGAGCCGTGATTCCGTGGGCAGATATCGGAGGATAGGCAGCGGGAGGGTGCCTGGACGTGGGGAACCTACACCATGGGTGAGCGATAGCGTCCCATGCTGGGGACGGGGCACAGACTCGCAGACAGGTAGAAGCAGGGAAAGGACTTTAGGGTAGCCCCCAGAACGGAAACCCACAGCAGCAGGGTCATGCGTGGGAACTGGGAGCGGCTGGCAGTATTAGAAGCACAAAGCGCAGAAATGTGCCCCGACCTGGAGGCAGGACTGGGAACACTGCAGAGGGGCGCACAACCCAGGATGCTGCAGTTATAGCAGCACGGACAGAAACGGAGACAGTGTGGCCTGCAGAGCTCACTGAAGAACAGACTGCGGTCTCTCTGCTCTGAGGCAGAGGGTTGGAAATGGTCTCTTCTGCTCTGACTCACGGAAGAGATGCAGAAAGCCGCCAGGGAAAGCCGCCAGAGAACAAAAGCCCCCCAAAACTGGTTTCACTGAGCCCATCCCCTGCCCCAGGGGGGCAGGGCAACTCTGCCCAAACAGGTTTGCCTGAGTAACAACGTGGCAGGTCCCTCCCCCAGAAGACAGGCTGGGAAAACAAGAGGCCAGCAACCCTAAGGTACCTAGAAAACAGGTGCATCTTGCTTGGGTTCTGGTCAATAATTTGGACTCTATACAATCCCTCAACCACCCATCAACAGAATGACTAGGAGGAGGAACCCCCAAAATAGGAAAGACTCAGAGATTATGATTTATGCTGCAGATTTACAAATGGATGCAGATATAACCAAGATGTCAGAGATGGAATTCAGGCTAGCTATTGTGAAGACAATAGCCAGAATGGAGAAATCAATTAATGGCAACATAGAGTCTCTAAGGGCAGAAATGAAAGCTGAATTGGGCAGAACTTAAAAATGCTATTGATGAGATCCAATCTAATCTAGATAATCTAACATCTAGGGTAAGTGAGGCAGAAGAACGAATTAGTGACCTGGAAGACACTTTCATAGATAAAAGGGGAAAAGAGGAGGCCAGGGAAAAACAACTTAGAATCCATGAAAATAGAATCAGAGAAATAAGTGACACCATGAAACGTTCCAATGTCAGGATAATTGGAATCCCGGAGGGAGTGGAGAGAGAGAGAGGACTAGGAGATATATTTGAGCAAATCGTAGCTGAGAACTTCCCTAATCTGGGGAATGAAACAAACCCTTGTGTCCTAGAAGCAGAAAGGACCCCTCCCAAAATCAAGGAAAACAGGCCAACACCTTGGCATGTAATAGTAAAACTTGCAAATCTTAGAACCAAGGAAACCATCTTAAGGGCATTTAGGGGGAAGAGATTCCTTACATACAGAGGGAGGAACATCAGAATAACGTCAGACCTATCCACAGAGACCAGGCAAGCCAGAAAGGTCTGGCAAGACATATTCAGGGTACTAAATGAGAAGAACATGCAGCCAAGAATACTTTATCCGGCAAGGCTGTCATTTAGAATGGGTGGAGAGATGCAGAGCTTTCAAGACTGGCAGACACTGAAAGAATCTGTGACCACTAAGCTGGCCCTATAAGAAATATTAAGGGGGGTTACATAAAAGGAGAAAGACCCCAAGAGTGATATACAACAGAAGTTTACAGGGACAATCTATAAAAACAATGTCTTCAGAGACAACATGATGGCAATTAATTCATATCTTTCAATAATCACTCTCAACGTGAATGGCCTAAATGCTCCCATAAAACGGCACAGGGTTGCAGATTGGATAAAAAGTCAGAACCCATCCATATGCTGTCTACAAGAGACTCATTTTGAACCTAAAGATGCATCCAGACTGAAAGTGAAGGGATGGAGATCTATCTTCCATGCCAGCGGACCTCAAAAGAAAGCTGGGTACCAATTCTTATATCAGACAAATTAGATTTTAAACTGAAGTCTGTAATTAGAGACACAGAAGGACACTATATCATTCTTAAACGGTCTATCCAACAAGAAGATTTAACAATTGTAAATATCTATGCCGCCAACATGGGAGCAGCCATTGACATAAGCCAACTGTTAACCAAAATAAAGAGTCATATTGATAACAATACGTTAATTGTAGGAGACCTCAATATTCCACTCTCAGCAACGGACAGATCATCTAAGCAGAAAATCAACAAAGAAACAAGAGCTTTGAATGATACACTGGACCAGATGGACCTCATAGATATTTACAGAACATTCCACCCTAAAACAACAGAATACTCATTCTTCTCGAGCACACATGGAACTTTCCCAAGAATAGACCACATACTGGGTCACAAATCAGGTCTCAACCGATACCAAAAGATTGAGATTATTCCCTGCATATTCTTAGACCATAATGCTTTAAAACTGGAACTCAATCACAAGAAAAAAATTGGCAGAAATTCAAACACTTGGAAGCTAAAGACCACTCTGCTCAAGAATGTTTGGGTCAACCAGGAAATGAAAGAAGAACTTAAACAATTCATGGCAACCAATGAGAATGAAAACACATTGGTCCAAAACCTATGGGATACTGCAAAGGCAGTCCTAAGGGGGAAATACATAGCCATCCAAGCCTCACTCAAAAAAATAGAAAAATCCTGAATTCACCAACTAACTCCACACTTTAAAGAAGTAGAGAAAAAGCAACAAACGATGCCTAAGCCATGCATTAGAAGAGAAATAATTAAGACTAGAGCAGAGATCAATGAATTAGAAACCAGAAACACAGTAGATCAGATTAACAAAACTAGAAGTTGGTTCTTTGAAAGAATTAATAAGATCGATAAACCACTGGCCAGACTTATCCAAAAGAAAAGACAAAGGACCCAAATTAATAAAGTTATGAATGAAAGGGGAGAGATCACGACTAACACCAAGGAAATAGAAACAATTATTAGAAATCATTATCAACAACTATATGCCAATACACTGAGCAATCTGGATGAAATGGAGGCCTTCCTGGAAACCTATAAACTGCCAAGACTGAAACAGGAAGAAATTGACAACTTGAATAGGCCAGTAACAAGATCAAAGCAGTGATCAAAAACCTCCCAAAAAACAAGAGTCCAGGGCCTGATGGATTCCCTGGGGAATTCTACCAAACATTCAAAGAAGAAATAAAACCTATTCTGCTGAAGCTGTTTCAAAAAATAGGAACAGAAGGAAAACTTCCAAACTTATTCTATGAGGCCAGCATTACTTTAATCCCCAAACCAGGCAATGACCCCATCAAAAAGAAGAATTTCAGACCAATATTCCTGATGAATATGGATTCCAAAATCCTCAACAAATCCTAGCTAATAGGATCCAACAATACATTAAAAGGATCATCCACCACGACCAAGTGGGATTTATCCGCGGGATGCAAGGGTGGTTCAACATTCGCAAATCAATGTGATAGAACACATTAATAGGAGGAGGGAGAAGAACCATATGGTCCTCTCAATTGATGCAGAACAAGCATTTGACAAAATACAGCATCCTTTCCTGATTAAAACTCTTCAGAGTATAGGGATAGAGGGAACATTTCTCATGTTCATAAAATTCATCTATGAAAAACCCACAGCAAATATCATCCTCAATGGGGAAAAGCTGAGAGCCTTTCCCTTAAGATCAGGAACACATCAAGGATGCCCACTCTCATCACTATTGTTCAACATAGTACTAGAAGTCCTAGCAACAGCAATCAGACAACAAAAAGAAATAAAACGTATTCAAATTGGCAAAGAAGAAATCAAACTCTCTCTCTTCACTGATGACATGATACTTTATGTGGAAAACCCAAAAGACTCCACCCCCAAATTACTAGAACTCATCCAGCAATTCAGTAATGTGGCAGGATACAAAGTCAATGCACAGAAATCAGTTTCTTTCTTATACACTAACAATGCCAGTGTAGAAAGAGAAATTAGAGTTTCCATTCCACATACAATAGCACCAAAAACCATAAGATACCTCAGAATAAACCTAACCAAAGAGGTAAAGGATCTATACTCTAGGAACTACAGAACACTCATGAAAGAAATTGAAGAATACACAAAATATGGAAAAACATTCCATGCTCATGGATCGGAAGAATAAACATTGTTAAAATGTCTATGCTACCCAGAGCAATCTATACCTTCAATGCCATCCCGATCAAAATTCCAGTGACATTTTTCAAAGTGCTGGAATAAACAATCCTAAAATTTGTATGGAATCAGAAAAGACCCCGAATCACCAAGGAAATGTTGAAAAAGAAAAACGAAGCTGGGGGCATCACGTTGCCCGATTTCAAGCTGTATTACAAAGCTGTGATCACCAAGACAGCATGGTACTGGCACAAAAACAGACACATAGACCAATGGAACAGAATAGAGAACCCAGATATGGACCCTCAACTCTATGGTCAACTAATCTTTGACAAAGCAGGAAAAAATATACAATGGAATAAAGAAAGTCTCTTCAATAAATGGTGCTGGGAAAAGGGGACAGCCACATGCAGAAGAATGAAACTCGACCATTCTCTAACACCATACACAAAGATAAACTCAAAATGGATGAAAGACCTCAATGTGAGACAGGAATCCATCAAAATCCTAGAGAAGAACATAGGCAGTAACCTCTTCAACATCACCCACAGCGACTTCTTTCAAGATTCATCTCCAAAGGCTAGTGAAACAAAAGCAAAAATGAACTTTTGGGACTTCATCAAGATAAAAAGCTTCTGCACAGCAAAGGAAACAGTCAACAAAACAAAGAGACAACCCACAGAATGGGAGAAGATATTTGCAAATGACACTACAGATAAAGGGCTGGTATCCAGGATCTATAAAGAACTTCTCAAACTCAACACCCAAAAAACAAATAATCACATCAAAAAGTGGGCAGGAGACATGAAAAGACACTTCTCTGAAGAAGACATACAAATGGCTATCAGACACATGAAAAGATGTTCATCATCATTAGCCATCAGGGAAATTCAAATCAAAACCACATTGAGACACCACCTTACACCAGTTAGAATGGCAAAAATGGACAGGGAAAGAAACAACAAATGTTGGAGAGGTTGTGGAGAAAGGGGAACCCTCTTACACTGTTGGTGGGAATGCAAGGTGGTACAGCCACTTTGGAAAACAGTGTGGAGGTGCCTCAGAAATTTAAAAATAGAGCTACCCTATGACCCAGCAATTGCACTCCTGGGTATTTACCCTACAGACACAGATGTAGTGAAAAGAAGGGCCATATGCACCCCAATGTTCAGAGCAGCAATGTCCGCAATAGCCAAACTGTGGAAAGAGCCGAGATGCCTTTCAACAGATGAATGGATAAAGAAGATGTGGTCCATATCTACAATGGAATATTACTCAGCCATCAGAAAGGATGAATACCCAACTTTGACATCAACATGGATGGGACTGGAGGAGATTATGCTAAGTGAAATAAGTCAAGCAGAGAGTCAATTATCATATGGTTTCACTTACTTGTGGAACATAAGGAATAGCATGGAGGACATTAGGAGAAAGAAGGGTAAAATGAAGGGGGGGAAATCGGATGGAGAGATGAACCATGAGAGACTATGGGCTCTGAGAAACAAACAGGGTTTTAGAGGGGAGGGGGGATGGGGGATGGGTTAGCCCGGTGATGGGTATTAAGGAGGGCACGTACTGCATGGAGCACTGGGTGTTATACGAAAACAGTGGATCATGGATCACCACATCAAAAACTAATTATGTAATGTATGGTGACTAACATAACATAATAAACTTAGAAAAAAAATTTTTTTTTAAATAATATTGTGAGTTAAGGTACACCTACTTTTCAATTTTACAATATCTTTTTGATGACTTTTGAAAATATATTTTTATTTACTTATTTTAATTCCAATATAATTAACATAGTGTTATATTACTTCCACGTGTACAATATAGTGATTCAACGATTCTGTACATTACTCAGTGCTCAACATGATAACAGGACTCTTAATCCCCTTCACCTATTTCACGCCCCCTTCCCTTTTGGTAACCACCAGGTTGTTCTCTACCCTTAAGAGTCTGTTTTTGGTTTGTCTCTTTTTTCTTTGTTCATTTGTTTTGTGTCTTAAATTGTACATATGAGGGAAATCATGTTATTTGTCTTTTTTTGACAAATGGATAGAGAAGATGTGGTTTATACAACCGAGGGTCTTACTTTATTTTTTTTTAAGATTTTATTTATTTATTTGAGAGAGAGAATGAGAGAGAAAGAGAGAGCATGAGAAGGGGGAGGGTCAGAGGGAGAAGCAGACTCCCTGCTGAGCAGGGAGTCCGATGCGGGACTCGATCCCGGGACTCCAGGATCATGACCTGAGCCAAAGGCAGTGCCTTAACCAACTGAGCCACCCAGACACCCACCGAGGGTCTTACTTTAGATGGAGTGACAGAACGCCTCTCTGACGAGGTGGCATTTAAGGAGAGAGAGGAAGGGTGACAAGACTTCAGAAGGGCAGTTGAGGCAACTGGAAGTCCAGCTGCAAAGGTCCCTGAATGGGCACAGGCTGCCATGTGTAGGGAAGCAGGAGTCCAGGGTGGCTGCAGAGGCAGGGATGGAGGCAGAGGTGGGGGTCCGGAGTGTGCTTGGACACATGCAGGTCTCTTCTCAACTGCCCCTCCTGTGATTGCACTTGTCAGTCCTTCCTGGCTGAATGGTTCAAGGGCATGGTTAAAACAGTTTAAACATGGGTCTGTGCAGCCCACTGCTGCCCACATAAAGGACTTTTGCTAGGAGGTGATAACTCTATTCCTCTTTTTATGTTTCCTGACCATCACTTTCAGTGATTACATGAAATGGATAATGAATTCGTGGGAAGTCGACTTGAAGCCGATCATCAGGTATAAGTGGAGGCCTGTTGCACATCCAAGGGCACAATAATGTGGGACCCTGATTTTTTTATCTTTGTAGATGATCTATTTGTTATGTGAAAGCTCTTTCCTGAACCATCAAGGTAAGTTGTCATGGAAGCAGGGTGGGAAGATTAGCATCCCAGGGTTAATCTCACCACCCCCTCATCAAGGCTCCTAAAAACATTCTCTGGCTCCAGAGGCCCTGCTGCTGTCTGTCCCCAATCAGTGAGAGTTGGCTTTACCACTTACTGAGAGGGCTACGTTGCCTGTGCCTACACCTGCCTTGGCTTGAATCTCCTCACAAGAGAAGGGCTGAATCATCTCTACTCCACAGATCTTAAGCAGGAGTGGAAGAGGTTGGACATTCTGAGTATGTTCAGGGTCTGGACTCAGTGGCACCCAGAAATTTGTGGGTTCACGCTGAAGGTGATGAGGAATGATTGCTGGGCTCCTTAATGCTGTGTGACTGCTACATGGAGAGGAACTCTGGGGAACCCGGAGTACAAGGGAGACACTCTTAATGCATAAAGAGCTACACTGACATACTCTTTGGGCGGGGGCGGGGGGTGGAACACCATCCCAAAGGTGATGTTGGCTTTAACTTTCATCACACTCTCCACTGTTAATGTGAACTGGTTTTTGGTCAGTCCCTTTGAGGGGAGACTTTGTTGTTCTAGGAGCAGGCTGTCAGAAATAAGGCCATCCTTTCTTCCTTGATCCACTCCATGTTGCAGAAATTGTCTGCCTAGGAGCACTCAGCCTTCTGTGCTGGTCTCTTGAACATGGGAGGCCTCATGCTGTCCCGGAGATTATAGGCAGTCTTGTCATGCATGTGATGAAAATTAATATAGGGAAATTTCACTAAGTTGGGGTCAAGAGTCTGGAAGGTGTGCTCTCACGTCCAACTATCTGTGGCCAACTATGAATCCAAAAGGAAGAGAAGAAGCTTGAAAGGCCATACCAATTGAGCTACTGCTTTACTACCCTAGCAGGAGGAAGACAGATTTTCCTCCTGGCCCCAACAGCAACCCAGCCAATGAGGGACAGGCACAGCCCTTCGATTAAAGGATAGTAGAGCTCAGTCAATGAAAGACAGTCATAGCTCAGGCAATGAGGGACAGACAGGCAAGCTCAGCCAGTAGGGAAAGTCAAACTCAGGAAATGAGGGACAGTCACAGCTCAGCCAATGAGGGACAGTAACGATTCAGCCAATGATGGACAGTCAGAGTCCAGGCAATGAGGGACATTCACAGCTTATACAATGAGAGAGAGTCATAGTTCAGCCAATGAGAGACCATCACAGCTCAGCCAATGATGTAGAGTCACTGCTCAGTCAATGAGGGACAGTCATAGCTTAGCCATTGAGAGACAGTCACAGGTCAGTGTATGAGGGATAGTCACAGCCCATCCAGAAACAGTCAAGCTAGCCAAAAATAGTCACAACTCAAGGAATGAGGGAGAGTCGCAGCCCAGACAATGAGGGACAGCCACACCCAAGCCAATGAAGAACTGTCAACTCAGCCAATGAGGGATAGCCACAGCTCAGCCAATGACAAATAGTCATAACCCTGCCAATGATGGACAGTCACAGCTCAGCCAATTAGGGACAGTTACAGTTTAGCCACTGAGGGACAGTCATAGCTTAGGCATTGAGGGACAGTCACAGTTCAGCCAATGAGGGAAACTCAAAGCTTAGCCATTTAGGGATAATCACAGCTCAGCCAATGAGGGCGAGTCACAGCAGAGCTAATGAGAGACAGTCATAGTCAAGCTAATGAGAGACAGGCACAGCCCATCATTAAGGGATAGTCACATCTCAGCCAATGACGTACAGTCACAGCTCAGTCAATGAAGAAAAGTTACAGTTTACCAATGATGGACAGTCACACTCAGCCAACTGAGGGACACTCAGAATTCAGCCAATGAGGCACAGTGAGAGCATAGCCAATGAAGGACATTCAGAGCTTACACAGTGAGAGAGTGTCATAGCCCAGCCAATGAGAGGCTGTCACAGCTCAGCCAATAATGGACAGTTACAGTGCAGCCAAAGAGGGACAGTCAAGCTCAGTCAATGAGCTACAGTCACACCTCAGCCAATGAGGAACAGTAATAATTAAGACAATGACAGACAGTCAGAGTCCAAACCATGAGGGACATTCAGCTCAGCAATGATAAAGAGTCATAGCCCAGCCAATGAGAGACTGTCACATCTCAGGAAATGATGGAAAGTCACACCACAGGCAATGCTGGACAGTCAAAGCTTGGGCATGGAGGGACAGTCACAGCTCAGCCAATGAGGGAAAGTTAGAGCTTAAACAATGGAAGAGAGTCATAGTCCAGACAACGAGAGGCTATCACAGCTCAGCCAGTGATGGACAGTCAGAGCTCAGCCAATGAGAGACTGTCACATCTCAGACAATGATGGACAGTTACAGCTCAGCCAACAAGGGAAAGTCACAGATTAGCCAATGAGGGAAAGTCACAGCTCAGCCAATGAGGGACAGTCAAGCTCACCAATGATGGACAGTCACAGCTCAGCCAATGAGGTACAGTTACAATTCAGCCAAGGAAGGACAGTCACAGCACAGCCAATGAGATATAATCACAGTGAAATCAATGAGGGAAAGCCAGACCTAACCAACGAGGGACAATCTGCTTAGCCAATGAGGGACAGTCACAGCTCAGCCAATGAGGTACAGTCATAGCCAGCTAATGAGGGAGAGTGAGAGCCAAGACAATGAAGAACAGGCACAGCCTATCCATTAAGGGAATGTCATGCTCAGCAAATTAGGGACAGTCACAGTCCAGCCAATGAGGGACATTCACAGCTTAGCCAATGAGCGATAGTCATAGGCCAGCCAATGACAGACAGTCAAGCCCAGCCAATGAGGGACAGTCACAATTCAGACAATGACAGACAGTCAGAGCACAGCCAGTGGAGGAAATTCACAGCTCAGCCACTGAGGGATAGTCACAGCTCAACCAATATGGACCATCACAATCCAGCTAATGAGGGACAGTCACAGATCAGCCAATAAGGTACAGTCACAATTCAGCCAATGAGGGGCAGTCACAGCCCAGCCAATGAGGGACATTCACAGATTAGACAATGAAAGACAGTCAGAACCCAGCTTTTGAGAGACTCTTCAGATCAGCCAATGATGTCCAGTCCCAGCTCAGCCAATGAGGGACAGTCAAAGATTTCCAATGATGGACAGTCATAGTCCAGACAATGAGGGACAGTCACAGCTCAGCCAATGAGGGACACTCACAGCCCAACCTATGAAGGATATTCACAGCTTCGCCAATGAGAGAGAGTCATAGCCCAGACAATGAGAGACTGTCACAGCTCAGCAAATGATGGACAGTCACAGTTCAGTTAGGGACAGTCACAGCTCAGCAATGATGGACAGTCACAGCCCAGCCAATGAGGAGAGTCAAGCTCAGCCAATGACGGACATTCACAGTTCAACCAATGAGGGATTGTCATAACTTAGCCATTGAGGGACAATCTTACCTCAGATATTTAGGGAAGGTCAAAGCTTAGCCAATGAGGGAGAGTCAGAGCCAAGCCAATCAGAGACAGGCAGGGTCAATCCGTTAAGAAATAGTCACAGTTCAGCCAATGAAGGACAGTCACAGCCCAGTCAATGAGCAGTACTCAAGCTCAGCCATAGAGGGACAGTTACAGCCCAGCCAAACAGGGACAGTCACAGCCCAGCCAAAGAGAGACAGTCACAGCTCAGCCAAATGGGACAGTCACAGACCAGTCAATGAGGGACACTCATAATCAGACAAAGAGGAACAGTTATATCTCAGCCAATGAGTGACAGTCACAGCCTAGACATGTGGGTCATTCACAGCTTAGACAATGGCCATTAGTCACAGCCCAGCCAATGAGGGACAGTCACAGCCAAACCAATGAGGGAGTCGCACAGCCCAGCAAATGACGGACAGTCAAGTTCAGGCAAAGAGAGACAGTCACAATTCAGCCAATGAGGGGCAGTTACAATTCAACAAAGGATGGGCAGAGACCAACCAATGAGGGAAATTCACAGGTTAGCCAATGAGAGAGAGTCATAACCCCAACAATGAGAGACTGTCACAGCTCAGCCAATGAGAGAGAGTCACAACACAACCAATGAGGAATTGTTACAGCTCAGCTTATGAGGGACAGCCACACTCAAGCCAAAGAGAGGAAGTCATGCTCAGCCAATAAGAGAGAGTCACAGTTCAGCCAATGAAGGACAGTCACAACCCAGCCAATTAGTGATAGTCAGAGCACTGCTAATGAGGGACAGCCACACCAAGCTAATGAGGTACAGTCAAGCTCAAAAATGAGGGACAATCACAAATAAACCAATGGGGACAGTTACAGCTTGGCACAAGATGGACAGTCACAGCTCAGCCAATGATGGAAATTCACAGCTCAGCTAACGAGGGATAGTCAAAGCTCAGACAATGAGGGACAGTCACAGGCCAGCCAGTAAGGGATAGTCAAAACCAAGCCAATGAGGGACAGTCAGGTTCAGGCAAAGAGGGATAATCTAGCTCAGGCAATGAGGAACAGTCACAATACAACCAATGACAGACAGTCAGAGACCTGTCAATGAGGGACATTCACAGCTTAGACAATGAGAGAGAGTGATAGCCCAGGCAATGAGAGAATGTCACAGCTCAGCCAATGATGCAATTTCACACCTCAGCCAATGAGGGATAGTCACAGCCCAGCCAATGAGGCAAAGTCACACCCAAACCAATGAGGAGCGGTCACAAAATAGCCAATGAGGGACATTCACAGTCAAGCCAATGAGAGACAGTCATACTTATGCTAATGAGAGACATTCATGCTCAACCGATAAGAGACAGTCACAGCTCAGTCAATTAGGGAGAGTATCAGCTTTGCCAATAAGGGAGAGTCACAGCCAAGCCATCAGGGAAAGGCACAGGCCTTCCATTAAAGAATAGTCATTCTCAGTCAATGAGGGATAGTCACTGCTCAGCAATGAGGGACAGTCACAGCCCAGTCAATCAGGGACAGTCAAGCTCAGCCAATGAGGGACAGTCACAGCTCAGTCAATGAGGGACACTCACAATTCAGCCAATGAAGGACAGTCAAGCCCAGCTATGAAGATCATTCAGAGCTTAGAAAATGGGAGATTCATAGTTCAGCCAATGAGAAACTGTCACAGCTCAACCAATTATGAACAACCACAGGTCAGCCAATGAGGTAAAGCCACAGTTTACCAATGAGGGATACTCCCATCTCAGCCAATTAGGGACAGTCAATCTCGGCCAATGAGGGACAGTAACAATTCAGGTAATGACAGACAGTGAGAGTCCAGCAAATGAGGAACATTCATGGTTTAGACAATGAGAGAGAGTCATAGCCCAGGATCTGAAAGACCATCACAGCTAAGCCAACGATGGACAGTGACATCTCAGCCAGTGAGGGATAGTCAAGCTTAGCCAATGAGGGATAGTCAAAGCTCAGATAATGAGAGACTGTTACAATTCAGCCAATGATGGACAGTCAAGCACAGCCAATGAGGGACAGTCACACCGCAGACAATGAGGGACAGTCACAGATTAATCAATGAGGGACAGTCACAGTCCAACCAATGATGGACAGTCACAATAGAGCCAATGATGGACAGTCAGAGCCCTGCCAATGTGGGACATTCACAGATTAGACAATGAGAGAGTTATAACCCAGCCAAGGAGAGAGTGTCACAGCTAGTCCATGATGGACAGTCACAGCTCAGACAATGAGGGACAGTTATAACTTACCCAATGTGGGACAATCAAGATCAGACAATGAGGTACAGTCATAGCTCAGCCAATGAGGGACAGCCACAATACAGCCAATGATGGACGGTCAGAGTCCTACCAATGAGGGACATTCACAGTTAGACAATGAGAGAGAGTCATAGCCCAGGCAATGAGAGAATGTCACAGCTCAACCAATGAGGGACAGTCACAGCTCAGCCATGAAGGACAGTCACAATTCAGGCAATGACAGACAGTGAGAGCCCAGCAAATGAGGGACATTCAGAGTTTCAATAATGAGCGAGAGTCATAGACCAGGCAATGAGGCACAGTCACACCCAAACCAATGAGGGACAGTCACAAATTAGCCAATGAGGGACATTCACAGTCAAACTAATGAGATACAGTCACAGCCAGGCCAATGAGGGACAGCCATACTCATGCCAATGGGTGACATTCATGCTCAACCAATGAGACAGTCACATCTCAACCAATGAGGGAGAGTAACAGTTTTGCCAATAAGGGAGAGTCACAACCAAGCCATTAGGGAAAGCACAGGCCTTCCATTAAAGAATAGTCATTCTCAGTCAATGAGGGATAGTCACTGCTCAGCAATGAGTGATAGTCACAGCCCAGTCAATCAGGGACAGTCAAGCTCAGCCAATGAGGGACAGTCAGCTCAGACAATGAGGGACACTCACAATTCAGCCAAAGATGGACAGTAAGGCCAGCCAATGAGGGTCAATCAGAACTTACACAATGGGAGAGTCATAGTTCAGCCAATGAGAGACTGCATCAGCTCAACTAATGATGAACAGTCACAGGTCAGCCAATGAGGTAAAGTCAGAGATTACCAATGAGGGACACTCCCATCTCAGCCAATGAGAGACAGACAAGTTCGGCAAAAGAGGTACAGTCACAGCTCAGCCAATGAGGGAGTGTTGCAATTCAGCTAGTGATAAACAGTGAGAGTCCAGCAAATGAGGGACATTCATGGCTTAGACAATGAGAGAGAGTCATAACCCAACCAATGAGATAACATCACAGCTAAGCCAGTGATGGACAATCACATCTCAGACAGTGAGAGATAGTCACAACTCAGCCAGTGAGGGACTGTCACTGCTCATCCAATGAGGAGGGACAGTCACATCCCAGCCAATGAGGGACAGTCATGCTCAGCCAATGAAGGAGAGTCACAGCTCAGCCAAAGAGGGACAGTCACAATTCAGCCAATGACAGACAGTCAAGCACGGCCAATGAGGGGCATTCATAGCTCAGCAATGAGGGAAAGGTACAACCCAGCCAATGAGGGACAGTCACAGCTTACACAATTAAAGAGAGTCATTGCCCAGCCAAAGAGACTGTCACAGCTCTGCCAATTATGGTCAGTCACAGCTTAGCAAATGAGGGACAGTCACAGCCAAGCCAATAAGGGACAGTCAAACTCTGCCAATAAGGGACAGTCACAGTTCAGCCATTGGGGGACAGTCACAGCCTTGCCAATAAGGGAGAGTCACAGCCAAGCCATAAGGGAAAGGCACAGGCCTTCCATTAAAGAATAGTCATGCTCATCCAATGAGGGTCAGTCAAGCTCAGACAATGAGGGACACTCACAGTTCAGCCAATGACGGACAGTGAGAGCTCAGCCAATGAGGGACATGCACAGGTTACACAATGAGAGAGAGTCACAGCCAAGTGAATGAGAGACTGTCACAGCTCAGTCAATGATATAGTCACAGCTTAGCCAATGAGGGACAGCACAGCTTAGCCAATGAGGAAGAGTCATAGCCCAGCCAATGAAAGACAGTCACAGCTCAATGAGAGACAGTCATAGCCAAGCCTTTGAGAGACTGTCACAGATCAGCCAATGACGGCCAGTCACAGTTGCGCCAATGAGGGAGAGGAAGAGATTTCTAGTGGGGGACAGTCACTGTACAGACAATGAGGGAAGGTCAAGCTCTGACAGTGAGGGACAGTCACAGCTCAGCCAGTGCGGGACAGTCACAGCTCAACTAATGATGAACACTCACAATTCAGCAAAGGACAGACAGTCAAGTCCAGCCAATAAGGGACATTCAAGCTTAGACAATGGGAGAGTGTCATAGCCCAGCCAATGAGATTGTGACAGCTCAAACAATGATGGACAGTCACAGCTGAGCTGATGAGATAAAGTCACAAATTATCAATTAAGGACAGTCACATCTCAGCCAATGAGGGACAGTCAAACTCGGCCAGTGAGGTATAGACACAGCTGAGCCAATAAAGGACAGTCACAATTCAGCTAATGGCGGACAGTTAGAGCCCAGCAAATGAGGGACATTCACGGCTTACACAATGAGTTAGAGTCATAGCCCAGGCAATGAGAGACCATCATAGTTAAGCCAATGTTAGACAATCACATTTCAGGCTGTGAGGGATAGTTACCGTTCAGCCGATGATGGACTGTCACAGCTCAGCCAATGAGGGACAATGAAACTCAGCCAATGACGGACCGTCACATCTCAGCCAATGAGGACAGTTGCAAATTTGTAATTGAGGGACAGTTACAGCTCAGCCAATGAGACAGTCAAAGCTCAGGCAATGATGGAAATTAACATCTCAGCCATTGAGGGTTAGTCAAAGCTCAGCCAATGAGGGACTGTCACAATTCAGCAAATGAAGGACAGTCAAGCTCAGCCAATGAGGGACAGTCACAGATTAACCAATGAGGGACAGTCACAGTCGAGCCAAAGAGGGAAAGTCACAGCCCAACGAATGAGGTACAGTGAAGTTCAGGCAAAGAGGGACAATCACAATTCACCAAGGAGGGACAGTCATGATATAGCCAATTAAGGGCAGTTGGAGCACTTTCAATGAGGGACATTCATAGCTTAGATGATGACAGAGAGTCATACCCCAGCCAGGGAGAGACTGTCACAGTTCAATGGTGAGAAGTCACAGCTCAGCCAATGAGGGACATTCAAAACCCAGCATATGAGGGACATTCACAGCTTTGCCAATCAGAGAGAGTGATAGAGAAGCCAAGGAAAGACTGTCACAGTTCAGCCAATGTTGGACAGTCACAACTCAGCCAATGAAGGACAGTGACAGCTCTACCAATGATGGACAGTCACAGCCTGTCAATGAGAGATAGATACAAACCAGCCAATGAGGGACAGCCACACCCAAGCTAATGAGGGACAATGAGAGACTGTCACAGCTCAGCCAATGATGGACAGTCATAGCTCAGCCAATGAGGGACTGTACAGCTCAGCTAATGAGGAACACTCATGGATTACTTTTGAGGGACAGTCACAGCACAAGCAATGAGGGACAGTCACAGAGAAACCAATGAAGGAGAGGGCACAGCCCAGCTATTAAGGGATAGTCACAGCTCACCAAATGAGGGACACTCACAGCCCAGCCAATGAGGGATATTGCAGCTCAATCATTGAGGGACCATCCCAGCCCAGCCATAGGGACAGGCACATCCAAGCCAATAAGGGACTGTACAGAGCAGTCAATGAGGGAAAGTCCTGCTCAGCCTCTGAGGGACAGTCACAGCTCAGCCAATCAAGGACAGTCACAATTCGCCAAATAATGCAATAAAGGATAATCATAACACAGCCAAGGAAAGAGAGTCATAGTCAAGCCAATGAGGGGCAGGCACAGCCCATTTGTTAAGGGATAGTCACAGCCCAGCCAAAGAGAGATAGTCACAACCCAGACAATGAAGAACACTCAAGCTCAGCCTAAAAGTTACAGGTGCAGCTCACCAAGTGATAAACAGTCACAGCTCAGCCAATGAGGGACACTCGCAGCTTAGCCAATGAGATTGAGTCAGAGCCCAGCCAATGAGAGACTGACATGACTCACAATGATGGACAGTCATAGCTCAGCCAATAAGGGACACTCACAGTGCAGCCAATGAGGGACAGCCAAGGCTAACCACTGAGGGACAGTCAAGTCAGCCACTGAGGGACAGTCATAGTCAAGCCAATCACATCTTACACAATGAGAGAGTGTCGTAGCCCAGGCAATGAGAGAATGCCACAGCTCAGCCAATGAGAGGCAGTCACAGCTAACCAATGAGGTACAGTCACAATTCAGCCAATGACAGTGAGAAACCAGCCAATGTCACAGCTTCGACAATGAGAGAGAATCATAGCCCAGCCATTGAGAGACTGTCGCTCTCAATCAATGATGGACATTCACATCTCAGCCAGTGGTGGATAGTCAGAGCTCAGCCAATGAAGGATAGCCAACCATAGCCAATGAGGGACAGTCACAGCCCAGCCACTGAGGGTCAGTCTTGTTCAGCCAAGGACGCACAGTCAGAGCCCAGGCAATAATGGAGAGTCACCTCCAAGGCAATGAAGGACAGGCACAGCTCATCAGTTAAGGGATAATCACAGCTTAGCCTATGAGGGACAGTCACACTGCAGCCAATGGTGGAGAGTTAGAGCCCAGCCAAGGAGGGACATTCCCAGCTGAGTCAATGAGAGAGAGTCATAGACCAGTAAGCAGAGACTGTCACAGCTCAGCCAATCATGGAGAATCAAGATCGGCCAGTGAGGGACAACCATAGCTTGGCCATTGACAGACAGTTACTGTGCAGCCAAGAGGCACAGTGACAGCTCAGGCAATATGGGACAATCATAGCTTAGCCATTGAGAGGCAGTCACAGCTCAGCATAGGAGGGCCAGACAAGCCCATCAGGGAATACTGAAGCTCCAACAAAGAGGGACAGTTACAGCTCGGCCAATGAGGGATGGTCACAGCCCAGCCAATGAGGGACGCTCACACTTCAACCAATGAGGGATAGTCATAGTTTAGCCGTTGGCGGACAGTGAGAGCTGAGACAATGAGGGCTAGTCACAGCTCAGCCAATGAGATTGAGTCACAGCCCAGCCAATGAGAGACGACTAGGCTCACGCAATGATGCACAGTCATAGCTCAGCCAATGAGGGACAGTCACAGTTCAGCCAATGAGCGACACTCATGGCTAACCAGTGAGGGACAGTCAACTCAGCCAATGAGGAACAGTCACAGCCCAGCAAATGAGGTATAGTCACAGCCCAGCAAATGAGGGACAGTCAAGTTCAGGCACAGAGGGACAGTCACAGCTCAGCCAATGAAGGGCAGTCACAACTCATCCAAGGACGGACAGTCAGAGCCCAGCAAATGAGGGACATTCACAGCTTGGGCTATGAGGGACAGTCCTAGCTTAGCCAATGAGGGACAGTCACGGCCAAACCAATGAGGGAGTGGCACAGCTCGGCAAATGAGGGACCGTCCTGTTCAGGCAAGGAGGGAAAATGACACCTCAGCCAATGCGGACAGTTACAATTTAGGGAAAGACCGACAGTCAGCGCCGAGCCAACGAGGGACATTCCCAGGTTAGGCAATGAGAGTTGTTCAGAGCCCAGAAAGAGAGACTGTCACATCTCAGGCTTGATGGTCAGTCACAGCTCAGGCAATGAGGGACAGTCATAGCTTAGCTAACGAGATAGAGACACAGCCTGGACAATGAGAACCAGTGCCAGCTTAGCCAATGATGGACAGTCACGGGCTAGCCAAAGAGGGAAAGTGACAGCTCAGCCAATGAGGGACAGTCACAGCTCAAACAATGATGGAGGGTCACGATTCAGCCAATGACGGAGAGTCAAGCTCAGCCAATGAGGGACACTTACAGATTAGCCAAAGAGGGGCAGTCACATTCCAGCCAGTGAGGGACAGTGATGGCTAAGTATGGAAGGACAGTCAACTCAGCCAATGAGGGACATTCACAGCCCAGCCAATGAGGGACAGTGAATTTCAGTCAATGACAGACTGTCACAGCTCAGCCAACGAGGGACAGTTGCAATTCAGCCAATGAGGGACAGTCATAGCCAAGCCGATGAGGGACACTCACAGCTTACAAAATGATTGAGTTCATAGCCCAGGCAATGAGATACTCTCACAGCTCAGCCAATGACATACAGTCACAGCACTTCAAATGATGGACACTCACAGATTCGCCAATGAGGGACAGTCATGTCCAGCCAATGAGGCACAGTCAAACTCAGCCAATGAGGGACAGCCACTGTGCAGCCAGTGAGGGACAGTCATGGCTAACCATTGAGGGACACTCACAGCCCAACAAATGAGGGACAGTCAAGTTCAGCCAATGAGAGACTGTCACAGCTCAGCCAACAAGGGACAGTTGCCACTTGGGAACACAAAGTCCTGGCACCTGTTAGTCTTTAGATCTCAATTTGGTAAGGAATCCAGGTTCCCGTTTGTGAAACAGGGACGTGGTGCTGCACTGTTCTCAAGAGCACAGGCCATGCCAACAGACACATGAAAAAGTGCTCAACATTGCTCGGCAGCAAGGAAATCCAAATCAAAACCTCAATGAGATACCACCGCACACCAGTCAGAATGGCTAAAATTAACAAGTCAAGAAACGACAGATGTTGGTGGGGATGCGGAGAAAGGGGAACCCTCCTACACTGTCGGTGGGAATGGAAGCTGGTGCAGCCACTCTGGAAAACAGTGTGGAGGGTCCTCAAAAAGTTGAAAATAGAGCTACTCTATGACCCAGCAATTGCACTACTGGGTATTTACCCCAAAGATACAAATGTAGTGATCTGAAGGGGCACGTGCACCCCGATGTTTATAGCAGCAATGTCCACAATAGCCAAACTATGGAAAGAGCCAAGATGTCCATCGACAGATGAATGGATAAAGAAGACGTGGTATATATATACAATGGAATATTATGCAGCCATCAAAAGGAATGAGATCTTGCCATTTGCAACGACGTGGGTGGAACTGGAGGGTATTATGCTGAGCGAAATAAGTCAAACAGAGAAAGTCATGTATCATATGACCTCACTGATATGAGGAATTCTTAATCTCAGGAAACAAACTGAGGGTTGCTGGAGTGGGGGGTGGGGTGGGAGGGATGGGGTGACTGGGCGATAGACACTGGGGAGGGTATGTGCTCTGGTAAGCGCTGTGAATTGTGCAAGACTGTTGAATCTCAGATCTGTACCTCTGAAACAAATAATGCAATATATGTTAAGAAAAAAAAAAAGAAGATAGCAGGAGGGGAAGAATGAAGGGGAGGAAATCGGAGGGGTAGACGAACCATGAGAGATGATGGACTCTGAAAAACAAACTGAGGGTTCTAGAGGGGAGGGGGGTGGGAGGATGGGTTAGCCTGGTGATGGGTATTAAAGAGGGCACGTTCTGCATGGAACACTGGGTGTTATGCACAAACAACGAATCATGGCACACTACATCAAAAACCAATGATGTAATGTATGGTGATTAACATAACAATAAAAAATGGGAAAAAAAAAACAAAAAGCACAGGCCATGGAGTGAGGGACACCCAGTTTCACTCTGGCTCCAGCTCCCAGCCAGCTGTCTGACCTGGAGCAAGGACAGGCTCTCTGGGGGCTCCGTGTCCTCAGGTGGTAAGGGGAAGTCGTGACCTCTGCCTCATATGGTGGCTGTGGGGTTGAGGTGAGCAGGGCGGTAAGAAGCCAAAGCCCACCCTGGCACATTTGAGGTGCTCTGGAAAGGTCTGCTCAGGCTTGGTGCTGCCTGTAGGAGACGGCCACGGCCCAGTACCTCGGGGAGGCTACAGGCTCTGGGCCAGAGGGAAGTGCATGATGGGTCATTCACTGACGGTCAGTGATCTCATTTGGGGAACACACAGAGAGCAGAGTCCCCTCTGGGCCAGGGATTCGCGGAGGGACAGAAGCTTAGCCCTGACAGGGTAGCTTTTCCTGGGAGTCCTCAGGGCTGAGGAGCTGAGGCAGAGGCTGAGGCCGATGAGCGCTAGGCCCTCCCTCCCCTGGCAGCTCCTGTCAGGGAGGGAGAGCGAGCAGACAATGTTCCAGATCCAGGGTCAGATGCCAAATAAGGACCAAGGGCAGGCTGTGGACCGGGGGCAGCCAGAGTCTGTGGAGTCCGGGGGCAGCGCTGGAAGAGAGGAAAGAACTTGACTTCAAGCCAGACCAGGCTCTGTGTGATTGGTCCAGGTCCGCCCTTATTTGCTCATGACCTGGGGCTATGTACCTAACCTCTTTGTGTTTCCACATCCCCTCCTGCAAACCAAGGCTCCTGAGAGCATCAACCTCCCAGACTGCTTGTGAGGATTAGAAATAATTCTTTCAGTATTTGCTAGAAACCATCTAAGTGGCAGCTGCTTATCTAGCTGTGAAAGATCAGTGAACTGGACACACTTCTCATGGATCTTCCATGAGACACTAGACAAGCAGAGCAATTGTCAGGTAGTGGTAAGTACTCTGCAGAAAGTAGCAATGGGATGGAGAGATGCGAAGGGGTGGACAATAGTTTTAATGGGGTGGTCAGGGAAGGCCTCCCCGAGAAGGAGACATCTAACATAAATCAGAGTAAAGGGCCGTGGAAGTTAGCCCTTTCAGAAGGGCCCTGACCTCTACAGCACACCCCCTTCCCCAAGGTGGGAGGAAAATGAACAGGCATGGGCTTCATTAAGTCTTTCTAGGGCATGAGGCTCATGTCTGTGGCTTCCAGCCTGCTCCTGATTGCTTGTTGGTCAGTGATCTCATTTGGGGAACACACAGAGAGCAGACTCCCCTATGTGCTAGGGATTCCTGTTGCAGATACTTCTGACTTCTCCATCTATCAACAACACACACCAACACTGAACACCTGATATGGCACCATACTCCCAAGTGGTCAGTCAACTAACTACCAGTTGGCAGACTGATTATTGTGTTCACCATTCATTAGGGAAAGGTAGCTCTTCGCACTCCAATAGATATTGATTCTGGATATGGATCTTCCTTCCCACCCATAGATAGTTGATAAAACCCACATTCATGGATTTAGAAAATGCCTTATCCACTGTCATGGTATTCCACACAACATCACTTACAAACAAGGAAATTGCTTCTCAGGGCACATGCGTATGAAATTCAGTAGGTTTATTATCTCCTCATCCTGAAGTGACAGTTCCAAAAAAGTCCTGGAATGGTCTTTTAAAGCCACAATTATTGTTCTAACTTGGCAGCTCCTGCCCAGTGTGGGGAGATGGAACCTGACTGGTAAGGACACAGGGTTGCAATGACACAAGACCCTGAGGAGGACTATGTCCACGATGTTCGGGTTCTTCTCAGCACTCTCATGTTGGTGATTAAAGTCAAAGGAAAATTATAACAACCCAGTTCAGGCAGGATGTCTAACGGTCGGTCCATCGGTAATTAAGCTGTGAGTCATCCCCTCAGGCCAAGCCATACGACCAGCTGACGGGCTGTCTCAGGCAAAAGGAAAAGAAATGGAGAATGTATAGGGTGCTGGCTGGCTCAGTCAGGGGAGCACGTGACTCTTAATCTCTGGGATGTGAATTCCAGCCCCATGTTGGGTGTAGAGATTATTTAAAATATAAAATTTTTTAAAAAGAAATGGCTAGTGTAGAAGACACTATAAATACCAGCTACAGGCCTGTGACCTGCTGAGGAGCTAGGATATATTGTAAACCGATGGCTTAAGGGCATTTCCCCACCTTGGGGGGAAAACAAACAAACAAAAATTATCCCTATAAATGCATAGATAAAGCAAATTTTACTAAAAGACATTTATAACATTAAAGTTCCAATGCTTTTTCTTAGCCTCAAGAAGACAATTTTCTTAACTAACATGTGCTAGAAGGCATCAACAATATCTGGTGCCATTCTAGGATTAAACTGGTTCAGGTTACACATTGGTAACTTGATGACGGAATTATAAGTTTGGGGTGTGATTATCTTTCTTGACAAGGTGGTAAGATTCTAATTTTTATACTGCTTTCTGTAGGTGCCTTATTAAGTCTTGTCTTTTAAATCTGAAAATAAAGAGAGAAGTCACCAACCAAAAGACACCCAAAGAGCCCATAATGTGGGAGGCTCTGTGGGGGATAGAAAAGGGAGCTTACAATCTACAAGAGAGTAGAAAATGGACTATTGTGGTAAGGGACAATCCAGCAAATACAAAGAGTGTCAGTTCAGGGTCAAGGCCTACCTCAAACTCCAGCGTGAACAGAAGTCTCCTTGAATTTGGAAGAGTGACTGAGACTCAGATAATATCAATCTAAACAACAAGAGAGACAACATGAAATCTGAGGAGGACCAGGGTTTGAGAAATGCCAGGCAGGGCCCAACACCACCTCTCACCCAGCTCCACACTGGGCCCCACTGTGCTACAGAGTTTCTCTCTATACCCACCTTGCTGTTTCCTAGACAGAAAATAAAACAAAAGTTTTCCCAAAATCTAGAGATCCTTCCACTCCTTCAAGCAATTTGAAGACTCTTTCATATTCTGGAGATATTTAGTAAAAAAAACTTCAGTATTTCTAAAGTACAAAGAGGAGGTAGAACTCAATCTTGGTGTCGCAGCAATCATGCAAGGGCTAGAATGTTACAGAGTACCTGTGTTTTCCATGGTTACATTCAGATACCTGAGCAGATCCACCAATGGAACTCTGGTACACAATAACCAATTAAGAAATACAAAAGAAAACAACAGAAAAAGGTTTACTGGGATATTTTAGTCAAAATAAAAAGGAACCCAGAACAATCTATACTTTCAATGCCATCCCGATCGAAATATCAATGGCAGTTTTCAATGTGCTGGAACAAACAATACTAAAGTTTATATGGAATCAGAAAAGACCCCAAATTGCCAAGGAAATGTTGAAAAAGAAAAACAAAGCTTGGGGCATCACATTGCCTGATTTCAAGCTATATTACAAACCAGTGATCACCAAGAAAGCATGGTACTGGCACAAAAACAGACACACAGATCAATGGAACAGAATAGAGAACCCAGATATGGACCCTCAACTCTATGGTCAACTAATCTTCGACAAAGCAGGAAAAAATATGCAATGGAAAAAAGAAAGTCTCTTCAATAAATGGTGCTGGGAAAATTGGACAGCTATATACAGAAGAATGAAACTCGACTATTGTTTTACACCATACACAAAGATAAACTCAAAATGAATGAAAGACCTCAATTTGAGACAAGAATCCATCAAAATCCTAGAGAACATAAGCAGTAACCTCTTCGACATCACCCACAGCAACTTCTTTCAAGATACATCTCCAAAGGCTAGTAAAGCAAAAGCAAAAATGAACTTTTGGGACTTCATCAAGATAAAAAGCTTCTGCACAGCAAAGGAAACAGTCAAAACAAAGAGGCAACCCACAGAATGGGAGAAGATATTTACAAATGACACTACAGACAAAGCACTGATATCCAAGGTCTATAAAGAGCTTCTCAAACTCAACACCCAAAAAGCAAATAATCAAGTCAAAAAATGGGCGGAAGACATGAACAGACACTTCTCCAAAGAAGATATACAAATGGTTAACAGACACATGAAAAAATGTTCATCATCATTAACCATCAGGGAAACTCAAATCAAAACCATGTTGAGATACCACCTTACACCAGTTAGAATGGCAAAAATTGACAAGACAAGAAACAACAAATGTTGGAGAGGTTGTGGAGAAAGGGGAACCCTCTTACACTGTTGGTGGGAATGCAAGGTGGTACAGCCACTTTGGAAAACAGTGTGGAGGTGCCTCAAAAAATTAAAAGTAGAGCTACCCTATGACCCAGCAATTGCACTACTGGGTATTGACCCCAAAGACACAGATGTAGTGAAAAGAAGGGCCATATGCACCCCAATGTTCATAGCAGCAATGTCCGCAATAGCCAAACTGTGGAAAGAGCCGAGATGCCCTTCAATAGATGAATGGATAAAGAATATGTGGTCTATATATACAATGGAATATTACTCAGCCATCAGAAAAGATACCCAACTTTTGCACAAACATGGATGGGACTGGAGGAGATTATGCTAAGTGAAATAAGTCAAGCAGAGAAAGTCAATTATCATATGGTTTCACTTATTTGTGGAACATAAGGAATAGCATGGAGGACATTAGGAGAAGGAAGGGAAAAATGAAGGGGGGGAATCGAAGCGGAAGACGAACCATGAGAGACTATGGACTCTGGGAAACAAACGGGGTTTTAGAGGGGAGGGGGGTGAGGGGATGGGTTAGAACAGTCATGGGTGGGGCGCCTGGGTGGCTCAGTTGGTTAAGCGACTGCCTTCGGCTCAAGTCATGATCCTGGAGTCTCAGGATCGAGTCCCGCATTGGGCTCCCTGCTCAGCAGGGAGTCTGCTTCTCCCTCTGACCCTCCCCCCTTCATGTGCTCTCTCTCTCTCATTCTCGCTCTCTCAAATAAATAAATAAATAAAATCTTCCAAAAAAAAAAGAACACTGATGGGTATTAAGGAGGGCACGTACTGCATGGAGCACTGGGTGGTATACGCAAACAATGAATCATGGAACACTATATCAAAAACTAATGATGTGATGTATGGTGACTAACATAACATAATAAAAAAATGAAAACAAACAAAAAGAAGAGGAACCATGCTAAATAAATAAATAAATGAATAAATAAATAAATAAATAAAGATGTATAATTAAAAAAATAAAGCTCTTCTAGGAACTCCCATGTTTCTGAATAGTTAATGGGAAATTACAACAACACAATGCAGGCAGAACACCTAATGGTCCAGACCCTCCAGGAATTAAGGTGTGAGTCATCCCATCAGGACAAGCACCAGAATCAGCTGAGGGGTTGCCCCAGAAAAAGGGAATAAGAACTGGGTAGACAGTGCTGGGTCATAATAGCCAATGAGACACAGAATACACAAAAGAAACAAAAACTGTAATAGTATTTACTTGATGACTTAATAATATCCCCAAACTCAGTGGTGAACACACACAAAAACACCAAATTAGTCATTCAAACAAAATGCGTATGGCAAAAGCCCAGCTTTTACTAAGAGAAACTTATAACAGGAAAGTTGCAATGCATTTTCTTAGCTGCAAGAAGACAATTCCTAACTAACTCATGCTGGGAGGCATCAATAGTATCTGGTCGCACTCCAGGACAGCCAACTGGTTCTGCTTTCTCGTTGATCATTGCGATACCAGGATTATAATTTGGGGGAGCCATCATCTTTGTTGAGAAACTGGTCACGTTCTAGTTTACCTCGTACCTTCCCAAGGTGACTTATTAAGTCTTGTCTTTTAAATCTGAAAATAAAGAGACAAGTCATTAACCAAAAGATACCGAAAGAACTTATGATGCAGGAGGCTCTGTAGAAAATGCAAAGAGAAGCTCAATTTACAGAACAGAAAACACATCTGTGTGGTAAGGGACAATCCATTAATACAAAGAGTGCCAGTTCAGGGTCAAGGCCCACCTCAAACTCTGGTGTGAACAGAGGGTTCCTTGAGCTGGGAAGGAGAGACTCAGATATATTGATCTAAATAACTGGGGACGACATGAATTCTGAGTGAGGACCAGGGTTTAAGAAACGCCAGGCAGGGTCTGACCCCCACCCCCCCACCCAGCAGCGCACTGGGCCCCGCTGTGAAACATACTGGACAGTTCCTCCCACTCACCTTGCCGCTTCCTTCATGGCATATGCAACAAATTTTTTCTGCACTTCTGGAGGTCCTTGCACTCCTTCAAGCAATTTTAAGATTTTCTCATATTCTGAAGATATTTAGGGAAAAAAAACCTTCAGTATTTCTAAAATACAAAGAGGGGTTTGAACTCAATCTTGGAGTCTCAGCGATCATTCAGTGGCTAGAACGTTACAAAGTACCTGTGCTTTCCATGCTTACATTCAGATATCAGAACATATCCACCAGTGGAATCTGGTACACAATAACCAATTAAGAAATACAAAAGAACAAGAAAAAAAGGTTCACTGATACATTTCAGTCAAATTAAAGAGGAACCATTCGAACTCTGAAAACCCAATTCTGGCAAAGGATAAGCCTCAAGAGGTCAGTTGAATCTAATCGGATTCATAGAATGGGAAGGACTTCCTGTGGTTTTGTGGACAGATATTCTTATTCTACTTACTTCCAAACTGTCGAATTTCTTTCTTCAATTGCTCTTTTATTTCCATATTGATTTCCACTGGTATCGGCAGTTTATCGGGCACATCTCCCGACATTGTGGTGACCTTGGGGTCATCTGCAGAGAGACAGCTGGGAATGAGTCCTCCCACCAGTGCATGATGACCAGGTTTGTGAATGAATCGGCGCCCCCTTGCTGACGCTGGCTAAGTCATGACACAAAGAATCCACCTGACTGTGTGGAACACCATCTCCTGCCATATTCATAAGGTCTGGAGGAACAGGTTTGGACCAGAAGCCATCAGGTGGGGAT
>NW_023270175.1:25229981-25253034 GCF_011800145.1 Mirounga leonina
CTGTTTCCCTTCTTGTGGGGAAGGAAACGAGGATCGGCAGGGCCTGCATATTGTGAAACCTGTAAACCAAGCCTCCTGAATTGATTCTCTAGCCAACTGGTTCTGTGAAATGCACTTGAAGACATGGGTACAGATTCAGAGTGTACTGGTTTTTAATTTTGTGTAACATATTACCCAAACCCAGGGGTTTCAAAAGTTCCCCCAAACATGGTGGGTGAAACAATACCCATTTCTTCCTTCTTCTCTCACAGTTCTGAAATCCTGAATTCTGGATAGTCTTGACTGGGTCTCTGCTTCAGGACTTAAAAAGCTGACATCACAATTGTGAAGCCAAGTTGTCCTGTGGAAGGTTTGGGGTGACACTGGCCTCCACCCTCGGTCAGGATTGTCGGCAAAACCCAGTTTTCTGCCACGTGGGAGTATCGTCCTTGGTTTTTTGACAGCTGTGAGTTGCACGCCACTCTCACCTCTCAGATCCTGCCATCAGGTCCACCTTGTGTGGTCCTGTCATCTTCAAGGAGATACACAGACCACATTGTCCCCATGCAAAACTATTCGTTCTTGCAAATATTTAGTTTCATACAGGACGGTTGGCAGAAGGTGATTAAAGTAGAGAACAAAGCAGTTGAATATTTTGGAATGAATTTGGTGGTTGATGTGTTTGTGCACAAAATAATTGACCTCTTAAAAGATCCCAGGAGAGGGCGCCTGGGTGGCTCAGTCGTTAAGCGTCTGCCTTCAGCTCAGGTCATGATCTCAAGGTCCTGGGATCAAGCCCCGCATCGGCCTCCCTGCTCAGCTGCTTCTCCCTTTCCCACTCCCCCTGCTTGTGTTCCCTCTCTCGCTGTCTCTCTCTCTGTCAAATAAATAAATAAAATCTTCAAAAATAAAAAAGATCCCAGGAGATGATTGAAAGTCCAAATGCTTTCATATTTTACAATTGAATTGAAATCATAGGTCATTATAACATTGAGGGTCATATTTCTATTGTATACTGTTGATATATCTGCTAAATTACCTGATTATAAAAACACTTGTGTCATCTTTCTGTTTTAAATTAGAAACAAATATTTCATGCTTCTAGGAAAATATGTTAAATGTGGCATATTGTTGAGAATGAAAGAAGAAAATGTGTGTTCTTGCCTCTTGATTGTACACCTGATGTGACTCATCCCGATCAAAATTTCTGATTATTATGTATTTTCACACTAAAGATAATGTCACAACAGTAAAGAGTTTTATTGACTTGGTTAAAATGAAAAGAAGCTGACCACAGGAGCGCCTGGGTGGCTCAGTCAGTTGGGCATCTGCCTTCGGCTCAGGTCATGATCCTGGGGTCTTGGGATCCAGCCCCAAAGACAGGTTCCCTGCTCAGCGGGGAGTCTGCTTCTCCCTCTTCCTCTGCTGCTCCCCTTGTTTGTGTTCGCTCTTTCTCTCTCTCTCTGTCAAATAAATAAATAAAATCTTTAAAAAAAAAAAAAGCTGACCACAGCCTAGTGGATAAAATTTTCATACATTGTAAGACAATGACATTGACATTAAAATGCACAGGCCAGGGACACAATAAGGGACCGAGTATGACAGGTACATACAAGTGTACATGGAGGCCATTATGCCTGCAGAAATGATTGTGCCAAATTTGTATCTTGATGGGCTCCTTTTTTGACGACAACAGCTGGACGAGGAATATTCTTTATGTCTTTTAGAAAACTATATTTAAGTATAAATGGAGACGTGATAAAGCATCAGACCGAATGCACTCAAGATACTATTGCACACAAATTAGAGACTTCCACAAAAATTTTGTAACATTTATTTATTTATTTATTTGAGAGAGAGAGTGCGTGCACACTAGCAGGGCATGGGGAGGCACAGAGAGAGAGAGACAAAATCTAAAGCAGACCCCTTACTCAGTGCAGAGCCCACCACGGGGCTCCATCTCATGACCCTGAGATCATAACCTGAACCAAAACCAGGAGTTGGGCACTCAACAAACTGAGCCACCCAGGCGCCCTGAGACTTGCACAAAATTTTAAAAGGCATGATATCAAATGACATAAAGACATTGCAAGTTGGTACAGCCACTTTGGAAAACAGTGTGGAGGTGCCTCAAAAATTTAAAAATAGAGCTACCCTATGACCCAGCAATTGCGCTCCTGGGTATTTACCCCAAAGACACAGATGTAGTGAAAAGAAGGGCCATATGCACCCCAATGTTCAGAGCAGCAATGTCCGCAATAGCCAAACTGTGGAAAGAGCCGAGATGCCCTTCAACAGATGAATGGATAAAGAAGATGTGGTCCATATCTACAATGGAATATTACTCAGCCATCAGAAAGAATATTACTCACCCAACTTTCCCATCAACATGGATGGGACTGGAGGAGATTATGCTAAGTGAAATAAGTCAAGCAGAGAAAGTCAATTATCATATGGTTTCACTTATTTATGGAACATAAGGAACAGTATGGAGGACATTAGGAGAAGGAAGGGAAAAATGGGGGGGGGAACTGGAGGGAGAGCTGAACCATGAGAGACTATGGACTCTGAGAAACAAACTGAGGGTTTTAGAGGGGAGGGGGGAGGGGGGATGGGTTAGCCTGGTGATGGGTATTAAGGAGGGCACGTACTGCATGGAGCACTGGGTGGTATACGAAAACAATGGATCGTGGATCAGTACATCAAAAACCAATGATGTATTGTATGGTGACTAACATAACATAATAAAACTTTCTAAAAAAAGACATTATACCAAAGCAGAAGCATTTCGTGAAATGGACTACAATTTCTTATAACTTATATAAGTGGGATGATATTAAGAACAAAGCAGAGGAAGGTAATAAAGCTCTACAACCATAAACCACGAATGTCTATAAAGCCATTTGCTTAAACACCTTGCTTACACAAATGAAAGAAAGTAACTTTGCAAGTGTCATTGATGACTGTGCATTCCCATAGCAAAGATGGGAATATATTTCTTGAGTATCCAGTGAAGAAGGGAAGAAAAGCATAGAACTTAGAAATGCACAGATCACTAGACGAGAGTGTCAATTATTAAGGGGGAGAGTACATATCAAGTAGAAATTAGGGAGTTACAAATATACTGATTTCACATTTGAAATGGAGATATTTCAAATTAAATGAAGTGTCTTCAAGGCTTGGAATTTTTAATGAGAAAAATGTTACTCTGTATGACTACATCCGATTTACAAAAAGAATCTACTGATGTGATTTATAAATGTGCTGACAATATAAGTTCTGTAGAAATTTCATTGATAGCAATTAGTTTAAAGCAGAGACAATATCTAGACTTTGTAACACATCAGAATCGTGTATGGATCTTATAAATCTGACTCATGAATTTTCCTTTCTCCACTGTTGTCAAAATGTAGAAGTAGCCTTGAGATTTTTATTGAACAACAACAATTACAGCAGCATCCTGCAAAAACGCTCTCAGTAAGCGGAAGCTAAATACAAATCATTAGAGATCATCAATTGGCAAGAGAGGTTGGCACACAAGGCAGTTTGCTCATCAAAAAGGACATTGGCACAGAAGTATAGTTTGAAAATATGATTGATGAGTTTGCTACCGGGAAAACCAGAAAGTCAAATTATAATAAATATTATTTGGGTACAAAAATATTCAAATTAAAAATAATATTGTGGGTTAAGGTACACCTACTTTTCAATTTTACAGTATCTTTTTGATGACTTTTGAAAATATATTTTTACTCATTTTAATTCCAATGTAATTACCATAGTGTTATATTAGTTCCAGGTATACAGTATAGTGATTCAACGATTCTGTACATTACTCAGTGCTCAACATGGTTAAGTGTGCTCTTCATCCCCTTCACCTATTTCACCCCCCCCTTTTGGTAACCACCAAATTGTTCTCTACCCTTAAGAGTCTGTTTTGGTTTGTCTCTTTTTTCTTTGTTCATTTGTTTTGTGTCTTAAATTGTACATATGAGGGAAATCATATGTTATTTCTCTTTCTCTGCCAAATGAACAAAGAAGAGGTGGTACATACTACTGAGGGTCTTACTTTACATGGGGTGACACAGCGCCTCTCTGAGGAGGCGGCATTTAAGGAGAGAGGGGAAGGGTGACGAGACGTGGGGAGGGGAATTGAGGCAGCGGGCAGTCCAGCGGCAAAGGCCCCGAAGGGGCGCGGGCTGCCGTGTGCCGGGAAGCAGGAGGCCGCGGGGGCTGCAGCGCAGGGATGGGGGCAGAGGTGCGGGTCCCGAGTGTGTTGGACACATGCACGGACCTTCTCAACTGCCCCTTCCGTGATTGCACTTGTCAGTCCTTCCTGGCTGAATGGTTTAAGGTCATGGTTAAAACAGTTTGAACACGGGTCTGTGCAGCCCACTGCTGCCCACATAAGGGACTTTTGCTAGAAGGGGATAACTCTATTCCCCTTTTTATGCTCCCTGACCATCACTTTTAGCGATTACGTGAATTGGATAAAGAACTTGTGGAAAGTCAACCGAAGCAGATCATCAGGTATAAGTCCAGACCTGCTGCACATCCAAGGGCACAATAATGTGGGACCCTGATTTTTGATCTTCGGAGATGATCTACTTGTTATGTGAAAGCTCCTTCCTGAACCAGCAGGGTAAGTTGTCATGGAGGCAGGGCCGGGAGATTAGCACCTGGGGTTAATTTCATCCCCCTCATCAAGGCTCCTAAAATCATTCTCTGGCTCCAGAGGCCCTGCTGCTTGTCTGTCCCTAATCAGTAAGAGTTGGCTTTACCACTTACTGAGAGGGCCACCTTGCCTGTGCCCTCCCCCGCCTTGGCCTGAATCTCCTCACAACAGAAGCGCTGAATTATCTCTACTCCACGGATCCTGTGGAGGAGTGGAAGAGGTCGGACATTCCCAGTGTGTTCAGGGCCTGGACACAGCGGCACCCAGAAATTTGTGGGTTCATGCTGAGGGTGATGAGGAGTGATCGCTGGGCTCCTTAAGGCCATGTGACTGCTACATGCGGACGGACTCTGGGGAACCCGGAGCACAAGGGAGACCCTCTCAATGCACAGAGAGCTACGACACAGGCTGACATGCACTTGGGGGGCAAGAACACCATCCCTAGCTTTTAGCAGACTTTCTTCCTTGATCTACTCCATGTTGCAGAAATTTTCTGCAGCCCCTGGGAGCTCCTGTCAGGGAGGGAGAGTGAGCAGACAATGTTCCAGATCCAGGGTCAGATGACAAATAGGGACCAACATCAGACTGTGGGCCAGGGGCAGCCAGAGTCTGTGGAGTCCGGGGACAGCACTGGAAGAGAGGAAAGAACTTGACTTCAAGCCAGACCAGGCTCTGTGTGATTGGTCCAGGTCCGCCCTTATTTGCTCATGACCTGGGGCTATGTACCCAACCTCTTTGTGTTTCCACATCCCCTCCTGCAAACTGAGGCTCCTGACAGCTTCAACCTCCCAGGCTGGTTGTGAGGATTAGAAATAATTTATTCGGGCGCCTGGGTGGCTCAGTTGGTTAAGCGACTGCCTTCGGCTCAGGTCATGATCCTGGAGTCCCGGGATCGAGCCCTGCATCGGGCTCCCTGCTCGGTGGGGAGTCTGCTTCTCCCTCTCCTGCTCCCCCCTCTTGTGCTCTTTCTCTCTCTCACAAATAAATAAATAAAATCTTAAAAAAAAAAGAAAAGAAATAATTTATTCAGTATTTGGTGGAAACTAAGTGGCAGCTGCTTATCTAGATGTGAAAGAACAGTGAACTGGACACACTTCTCTCATGGATCTTCCATGAGACATTAGACAAGCCAAGTAACTGTCAGATAGTGGTAAGTACTTTGCACAGAGATGAAATGGATGGAGAGATGCAAAAGGGTGGACAGTAGTTTTAACGGAGTGGTCAGGGAAGGCCTCCCTGAGGAGGAGACATCTTACATGAATCAGAGTGAAGGGCCTTGGCAGTTAGTCCTTTCAGGAGGGCCCTGGCCTCTACAGAATGCTCTCTTCCCCAAGGTGGGAGGACAATGAACAAGCATGGGCTTCGGTAGGTCTTTGTGGGGCATAAGGTTTATGTCTGTGGCTTCCAGCCTGCTCCTGATCTCTCTTGTTCCTGAATTCCTGCCCTGCTCCAGCACCAAATGTGGATGTGGTCCGACAGAGACTGCCGAATGAGCAAGGACCATTGCATGAAATCCTTTCCCTGTAACAAATCCAGAATACATGACATTCACCAAGACTCTGGTAACTATTTTCTAGGGGGAGCCCAGGGATCTATCAAGAGCTCTGTGTGGCTCTTCTCTTCTGTCAGTCAGAAATTACTGTGGGCTTGCCCTTGAGGAAGGACCATGCTACACTGCCAAATATTTATTGTTATCCCACCCTTCCTCTGACAGACCTGTGGCCAAGTACCTGCATGACAGTGCACAGTGGAAAGGTTAGATAGGAATCAGAATCCTTGATGATTATTCAATACTGGATCAGAACGACACTAATTCCAGGAGACCCAAAGCATCACTGTGGTCCACCAGGCACAGAGAGGGACAATGGAAGTCAGGTCATTAATGGAATTTTACCTCAGTACAGTATCTCAGTGGTCTCAGGTTTTCCCCTAATCCACCCAGTGGTGAGAGGTGGCCCCATCAAGAATTTGGAAGATGGGGGGCGCCTGGGTGGCTCAGTTGTTAAGCGTCTGCCTTCAGCTCAGGTCATGATCCCAGGGTCCTGGGATCGAGCCCCGCATTGGGCTCCCTGCTCTGCGGGAAGCCTGCTTCTCCCTCCTCCACTCGCCCTGCTTGTGTTCCCTCTCTCACTCTCTCTCTCTCCGTCAAATAAATAAATAAAATCTTAAAAAAAAAAGAATTTGGAAGATGCATGGTGGTAATTCTGAACATGTCCCTTTCATCTTACCTGTTTGAGCTGTGCAGAACTTATAGATCTTGGCGAATGACAGCCAACTATAAACTTAGTTGGTTGTTCACTCTATTACAATGGCTGTTTCACTTGTGGCTCCATTGCGTTAGCCATCAACAAATTCCTGGGCATCTGGTGTATCTATTTGGTTGAGCAAATGCTTTTTTTCTCCTTGAGGAAATATCGCCAGAAAGAGTTTGCCTTCAGGTGGAAAGGGCACCATCACTTCCTACCTCAGGCCTATATCAACTCTCAGAGCTAATGTCAGAAACTGTTCCTCAGGGACCTTGATCACCTTTCCCTGACAACAGAAACCACACTAACCCTTTCATTGATAACATTATTCTGATTGAGATGTAGAACCTCATGGACACATTGGCAACACACTTGAAAGACAATGTAGGAAATAATTCCCACGTGAAATCAAAAGCATTGCAACTTAGTGAAATGTTTAGAGATTTAGTAGTCTGGGGCAGGACAAGATTGTGCTTCTACAGTGAACAGCAAGTCGACAAATCTCAACTTCCTTACCATGAAAAAAGAGACACAGCAAGGAGTTGGCTGGCGTGGTGCTGGTGATAACACATATATTTATGGTTTTCTGGTATTATGACCCCCTGGCAAGTGACCTGAGAACCGGCTCGCTTGGAGTGGGGCCCAGAGGAAGACAGTTCTCTGACCCTACAACCTATGGCCTCATGGGGAGCTCCCTGTGACCACTTGACTGGAAAAGAAAAAGCATCATGCCTGGTTTTCAGTTGGGACATTCCAATATGCAGGCACTTATCCATATTAGTTTTCTAATAGCGCATAACAAGTTACCCCATATCTAGCAGTGTGAAATGACACAAATGTATGATCAAAGAGTTCCATAGGTCAGAAGTACAGGCAGGCTCGATTGGGTTCTCTGCTTAAGGTCTCGCGCAATTGAACTCAAGGTGTTGGCCATGCTGGGTCATTAACTGGAGATTCAGAGACAAACCACTTCCAAGCCCTTCCATGTAATTGGCATGTCTGGTTTCGTAAGGTTGTAGGGCTGAGGTCGCCGTTTCCTTGCTGTATCTCGGCTGAGGCACTCTGAGCTCCTAGGACCACCCCCATACCTCCCTAGGTGCACCCCTCCATTTTCCAAGCAGTAATGATGCATCATGGTCATGGAAGCAGGGATGCAGATCATGCATGGACCAGAAACAGGAACTTCCACTCAGCAAGACTGATCCTGTTGCAGATACTGCCGACTGCTCCATGGGCCAGCAGCACAGACCAACACTGAGCACCTGATAGGGCACCACGCCCCCAAGTGGTCAGTCAGCTAACTGCCAGTTGGCAGACGGATCATTTTGGTCTCTGCATCGGGGAAAGCTAGCTCTTTGTATTCCAATAGACACTGATTCTGGATATGGACCTTCCTCCCCACCCATAGATATTTGAGAAAACCAACATTCATGGATTTAGACAATGCCTTATCCACTGTCATTCCACACAGCATCACTTATAAACAAGGAAATTGCTTCTCAGGGTTCTCAGGGTTCATGCTTATGGAATTCAGTAGATTTATTATCTTCCTCATCATCCTGAAGTGACAGTTCCAAAAAAGTCCTGGAATGGACTTTTAAAGCCACGGTTATGGTTCTACCTTGGCAGAAGGACCTTGAGGGGCCGGGGTAATATAATTTAGAGGATGTCAGTCCTCTACCTCATTGGCCAGTATAAGGAGCTGTCTCTCCCATAGCCACGATTCACATCTTCATTAATGAAGGGGTGGCAATGTGAGGGCCGCTTCTCACTATTACTCTTATGTAGCCAGCATTCAATTTTTGCTTCTCATCCCCACAATTTCAGGCTTCCCTGCACTGGAGGTCTTTTTCCAAAGAAGAAATGCTTTCCGCAGGAGCCCTAACAATGACTCCACTGAAGTGGAAATAGACTCTGTCAAGGGTTCAGGCTGGAGTGCTCCTCTCCCTCAGTCATCAGGCCAACGTGGCGCTCCTGCCCAGTGTGGGGAGATGGAACCTGACTGGTAAGGACACAGGGCTGCAATGACGCAAGACCCTGAGGAGGACTATGTTCACGATGTTCGGGTTTTTCTCAGCACTCTCATGCTGGTGATTAAAGTCAAAGGAAAATTATAACAACCCAGTTCAGGCAGGACGTCTAACGGTCGGGTCCATCGGTAATTAAGCTGTGAGTCATTCCCTCAGGCCAAGCCATATGACCAGCTGAGGGGCTGTCTCAGGCAAAAGGAAAAGAAATGGAGAATGTATAGGATGCTGGCTCGCTCAGTCAGGGGAGCACGTGACCCTTGATCTCGGGGTTGTGAGTATGAACTCCACATTGGGTGTAGAGATTACAAAAAATATAAAATTTAAAAAAAGAAATTGCTAATGTAGAAGATGCTAGAAATACCAGCTACAGGCCTGTGACCTGCTGAGGAGCTAGGATATAGTGTAAACCGATGATTTAATGGCATTCCCACACTCCAGGGGGAAAACAAACAAACAACAAATTATCCTTTTCAATGCACTGATAAAGCAAACTTAGTAACATAAATTTATAACAATAAAGTTCCAATGCATTTTCTTAGCCTCAAGAAGACAATTTTTAACTAACATGGGCTATGAGGCATCAACAATATCCACTTCCATTATAGGACAGCAAACTGGTTCTGGTTACATATTGATAACTTGATGACAGAATTATAAGTTTGTGGTGTGATTATCTTTGTTGAGAAGGTGGTCAGATTCTAATTTTTCTACTGCCTTCTCCAGGTGCCTTATTAAGTCTTATCTTTTATATCTGAAAATAAAGAGAGAAGTCATTAACCAAAAGACACCCAAAGAACCCATAATGTGGGGGTTTCTGTGGGGAATAGAAAGGGAGCTTACAACCTACATGGGAATAGAAAATGGACCATTGTGGTCAGGAACAATCCAGCAAATACAAAGAGTGTCAGTTCAGGGTCAACACCTACCTCCAACTATGGTGTGAACAGAAGTCTCCTTGAGGGCGCCTGGGTGGCTCAGTCGTTGAGTGTCTGCCTTCGGCTCAGGTCATGATCCCAGGGTCCTGGGATCGAGCCCCGCGTCGGGCTCCCTGCTCCGCGGGAAGCCTGCTTCTCCCACTCCCCCTGCTTGTGTTCCCTCTCTCGCTGTGTCTCTCTCTGTCAAATAAATGAATAAAATCTTTAAAAAAAAAAAAAAAAAAGAAGTCTCCTTGAACTTGGAAAAGTGAGTGAGACTCAGATAATATCAATCTAAATAACAACAGAGACAACATGAAATCTGACCGACGACCAGGGTTTGAGAAATGCTAGGCAGGGCCCGACCCCACCCCTCACCCAGCACCACCCTGGCCCTGCTGTGCTACTGAGTTTCTCTCTATACCCACCTTGCTGTTTTCTTGACGGACAATAACACAAACTTTTTCCCACAATTCTCGAGGTCCTTGCACTCCTTCAAGCAATTTGAAGATTCTTTCATATTCTGGAGATATTTAGAGAAAAAACCTTCAGTATTTCTAAAGTATAAAGAGGAGGTAGAACTCAATCTTGGTGTCTCAGCAATCATTCAAGAGCTAGAACGTTATAGAGTACCTCTGTTTTTCATGGTTACATTCAGATACTGGAGCAGATCCACCAATGGAACTCTGGTACACAAGAACCAGTTAAGAAATACAAAAGAAAAACAACAACAACAAAAAAGGTTTACTGGGACATTTCAGTCAAAATAAAGAGGAACCATCCTAAATTATGTGAAAACCCAATTCTAGCAAAGGGTGAGCCTCAAGAAGTCAGTTGAATCTAATCTGATTCATAGAATGGGAAAGACTTCCTGTGGTTTCACTGATAAAAATTCTTATCCTACTTACTTTGGGCATATCGTCGAATTTCCCTCCTTAATTGATGTTTCATTTCAGCACTGATTTCCACTGGTATTGGCAGTTTATCGGGCACATCTCCCGACATCGCGGTGACCTTGGGGTCATCTGCAGAGAGACAGCTGGGAATGATTCCTCCCACCAGTGCATGACGACCAGGTTTGTGAATGAATCGGCCCCCCCTTGCTGACACTGGCTAAGTCATGACACAAAGAATCCACCTGACTGTGTGGAACACCATCTCCTGCCATATTCATAAGGTCTGGAGGAACAGATTTTGACCAGAAGCCATCAGGTGGGGATCAACCAATTTCCCTTTTCTCCCTGTGGATACTGTGAAGCACATTGAATGTGGAGCTGCAATGACGTGCATTTCAACAACCCCACACTCACATCCATGTGTTCCACAGTCTCTAATATTTCATTTCATAGCAGGAAAATATACCAGATAGATGTATAAGACCTGAAAATTTGATCTCAGAAAAATCACGTAAGAGGCCTCTTCTATTCTTGTCAGTATGCATACACACAGAAACAGACTTGGACAGTATAATTAATTAGCAAACATTCACAGAGCCCTGGCACTCATGATTTAATGTTCCCTTGATCCCGTCTACAAGGGGAAAAGCTGAACGTGTCACTTGATGTCAGGATGCCTGATATTGGCACTCCATCACTAGAAATCCCAGTCACTAAATGATCTTCCTCATCTGGCTTTTCTGTCTCAGGAGATCAATTTTTTTCTACACCAAGTCTGACACCTCTACTGCATTTACTCATCCTCCTTTGGGCCAGGCATGTGCCAAAAACTGAGAGATTGGCAGGAAACCAGATAGACAGAACATACAAAAACAATCCCTAACCTTATGGAACTTATATCCTCATGGGGGAGGCAGATGGTACATGTAAAAAAACAAAGGGATCAACACAGTTGACTTTGTGTTAGGAAGGAAGGAAGTCAGCAGGGATATGAACAAGAGCAGGAGGGGAAGCCTCCATGCTGCATGGTCGGGCAGGGAGTTCTGAGGAGGTGAGCCCTGGGCAGAGCCAGGAGCAGGAGACAGAGGTGGCCTGTGCACATGCAGAGGAGGAGGTCCAGCTGCCGGGAGGACTATGCAGGGCCCCTAGGAGGGGACAAGCCGGGGCCGAGGAGCAAAGGACAGAGGCAGAGAGAGCAAGCAGGACACGGAGAGGACGCATGTAGGAAAGGATGACAGGGTCAGGCCGTGCAGGGCGTGGGGACCAGCGTCGGGAGCTCAGACTCTGTTCTGAGTGCTCAGGGGAGTTGATGATGGGTTTCAGGATAGGCAGGTAATGATCTGATATCTGTGTGGACGTGGTCACTCTGGGTGCACGGCAACAAATGGGCTACACAGGGTCAAGTGGGAAGGCAGGATGCGAAGTCAGAAGCTAGTGGGGCAGCTTGCTGAGTGCTGAGGCAGTGTGGGATGAGGGACAGTGTAACAGTGGGACTCAGGAACGATGACAGTGTTAAGAGGAGAGAAGGAAGATCAGAAAGGAGAACGGAGGCAAATTCAATGAGGAGAAGGAAACGAGTAGAGTGCGGAGCTTGGGAAGCCAGGACGGTTTCCAGGAAGGACAGAGTGAACACCTGGTCCAGTGTGGCTGAGAAATTAATGGCAGCCTCACCCAAAGCCAGTGCCCTTGATAGGAACTGATCCCGAGGCATGGAGGAGCCAGAGGCCTGGCTGCCCTGGGTCGGGTCAGGGAGGGGAGGACAGGCATCCTCACCATCTTCCCTGGACATATCTGAGCCCCCGGGCTGGGATGCTCCGTCTCCTTCCTGTTCCACTGACAGCAGCGCCATGCTCAGCTTTCTCTTAGGTGGAGGAAGACTCATGGGTTGTCCATGACGTTTCATTTGGTTTTCAGGCCCAACAGCGGACTCCTCTGCTTTATCACTCATCACTTCCTAAGAGCATCAAGAAACAAGTTCCATTAATGACAAAAATGCAATCATGCCCAAACTGCATTCCACATTTGTATATGCAACATGCACCTGCATCATTAATATAAGTTTTCTCTGGGGTGAAGGTTTACCATGCCCCACAAACACTCTGTTCTCAGTCAACCCAGCCCAATTTCTGTGCTGTCTATGGGGAAAATGGAGGAAGCTAATATTCCAATGCGGTCCAAAGGCAAATACTGTACATGATGAGTCAGATTGCTTGCAGAGGGGAGATAGTCCAAGATAGTGGGAGAGTAGACCTTAGTTTCATGTAGTCCATGGAATTCAGCTAGATAGCTGTCATATCATTCTGAACACCTGTGAACTCAACCAGAGATCTAAGAAAAGGATAGCTGCAACTCTACAAATAGAAAAGTGACCACTTTCTGCAAGGTAGGAGGTGCTAAGTGAATCCTAGGCAATCTATGGGAAGATAGTCCATGGGAGGAGGGAGCCTCCATCAGCTGGAACAGGAACGTAATACAGCAGAGGAGAACAAATCAGAACTTTTAGAAGTCTGCTTCATTGGGGGACATCCCTGCCTGCAAGGCACTCAGGTGGTGAAGTGGGGCAGAACACTAGTTGAGAAAGTGTGGTCTCAGGGTCCTCAGGGTCACAGGAAGACCAGGGCTGCCTGACGGCAGCAGAGTTCCCAGGCATCGGAGTGGGGAATCCGGCTGCAATCAGCAAGCCCAGGAGTGAGCTCTCAGCTCAGGGTTGCTATATACCATGAACTGGGGCACAGTCAGGCAAGTGCTCCCAGAGTAGGGGCCCAGTGAGTGGCAGAACCACGACAGTACCCCCCATCATTCCCCAGGGGAGGAACAGCCCAGGTACACCATGCAGGAGTCTGCAGGGTTTGGAGACTCAAAACGGGGTCACGTGCCTGAGATAGAAACAATCGGTCATAGGCTGGTGAGCACAGAGTTCGGCCAGAGACCAGAGAGAGAGGAGTGATTGACTGCTTTTCCCTGAGGGCACACTGAGGAGTGGGGCCCCGTGCTCTCGGCTCGGGGGGATGGAGATTGGGAGGCCTCCATTTTCATTCTCATCCTCTAAAGCTGTGCGGAAAGCCTTCAAGGAACAAAAGCCTCATAGATCAATCCGGAGCAGCTTACGTAGCCTGGACCCCCTGCATGGGTGGTGCAATTCTACCCAGAGCAAAGACACCTGAGAATCAGCGCAACAGGCCCCTTCCCCAGAACATCAGCAAGAACATCAGCAAGAACATCAGCTAAGACTGAGTTTACCCATCACAAGGTACTAGTGGAAAATAGGATATAGAATTCATGATTTTTTTCCCCAGGATTCTTTAGTCTTTCAATTTTCATTTTTTTCTCCTTCCATTTTCCAACAATTTCTTATTTTATCAACTCTTTTTGTAAAATCTTTTTTAATTTTCATTTTTACAGTTACATTCTATTCTTTCGTTGTATTTAATTTTATTTGTGTATGTATATGTACATATAGGTTTTTCTTTCTTTACAGTATTGGGAATGCAGTTTTTTCTTTTTTTTTTTAAGATTTATTTATTTATTTGAGAGAGCAAGAATGAGAGAGAGTACATGAGAGGGGGGGGGGTCAGAGGGAGAAGCAGGCTCCTCGCTGAGCAGGGAGCCCGATGCGGGACTCGATCCCGGGACTCCAGGATCATGACCTGAGCCGAAGGCAGTTGCTTAACCAACTGAGCCACCTAGGCGCCCAGGAATGCAGTTTTTTCTAACAGACCGAAATATATCCAGAATCTAGTGTATGGCTCTGTTCTCTTCACCTGTCTGATCATATTCTCTTTGTGTTTTCTTTTTCGTCCTTTTTTTTTTGTTACTGTCTTTTTTAGTTTTCATCTTCATAGCTACATTATATCCTTTAAATGTATTTTATTTTTGTATGTATATATTTTTCTTTCTTTACAATTTTGAGATGTAGTTTCTTCTAACAAACCAACCAAAATACACTCAGGATATAGTTCTGTTCACCTGTCTGTTTATATTCCTTCATTTTTTTTGTCTTTTAATGTTCACTTGTATAGTTACATTCTATCTTTTCCTTGTATTAAATTTTATACTTGTACATATATAAGTTTTTCTATCTTTATAATATTGAGATTTAGTTTTCTAACAAACAGACCAAAACACACACAGGATCCAGTGTATTGCTCTGTTCTGTTCACCTTTCTGATTATATTCTCTCTCTTTTTTTATCTTTGTTTTTGCTTTCAGGTCTCTTCTGATATGTGTAGTGTATATTTCACTGGGGTCGTTGTTGCCATTTTAGTATTTTGTTCTCTGTTCATCTATTCTTCTCTGGACAGAATGACAAGACAGAAAAACTCACCTCAAAAGAGAGACCAAGGAGGGGAGAAAAGATGGCAGAGGAGTAGGGGACCCTAGTTCAACTGGTCCCCAGAATTGAGCTGGATATCTACCAGACCACTCTGAGCACCCACGAAACCAGCCTGAGATGTAAGAAGATCTGGATCTCTACAAACAGAATATCGCGGACGGTTGGTTTTGAGGTACTAAGCGGAGAGCCGTGATCCTGCGGGCAGATAATCGGAGGATAAATGGTGGCGGGAGGGTGCCTGGCCGTGGGGATCCTACACCGCCGGTGAGTGACAGCCTCGCGCGCTGCGGACGGGGCGCAGACTCGCAGACCGGTAGCGTCGGGAAAGGACTTTAGGGCAGCCCCCGGGGTGGAAACCTGGAGCTGCGGGACGTGCACGCAACTGGGAGTGGCTGGTGGTTTTAGAAGCACAAAGGGCAGAGACTAGCCCCGATCTGGAGGCAGGACTGGGGGCGCTGCGGAGGGGTGCACAACCCAGGCTGCTGCAATTTATAGCAGCACGGACAGAAACGGAGACAGTGTGGCCTGGAGGGCTCACTGAAGAACAGACTGCGGTCTCTCTGCTCTGAGGCAGAGGGGTCGAAATGGTCTCTTCTGCTCTGACTCATGGAAGAGACGCAGAAAGCCACCAGGGAAAGCCGTCAGAGAACAAAAGCCCCAAAAACTGATTCCCGCTGAGCCTATCCCCTGCTACAGGGGGGCAGGGCAACTCCGCCCAAACAGGGTTGCCTGAGTAACAGCGCGGCAGGCCCCTCCCGCAGAAGACAGGCTGGGAAAACAAGAGGCCAGCAACCCTAAGGTCCCAAGAAAACAGGTACATCTTGCTTGGGGTCTGGTCAATAATTTAGACTCTATACATTCCCTCAAACACCCATCAACAGAATAACTAGGAGGAGGAGCCCCCAAAACAGAAAAGACTCAGAGATTATGACTTATGCTGCAGATTTACAAATGGACGCAGATATAACCAAGATGTCAGAGATGGAATTCAGGCTAGCAATTGTGAAGACAATGGCTAGAATGGAGAAATCAATTAATGGCAACATAGAGTCTCTAAGGGCAGAAATGAAAGCTGAATTGGCAGAACATAAAAATGCTATCAATGAGATCCAATCCAATCTAGATAATCTAACAGCTAGGGTAACTGAGGCAATGTCAGGATAATTGGAATCCCAGAGGGAGTGGAGAGAGAGAGAGGACTAGAAGACATATTTGAGCAAATCGTAGCTGAGAACTTCCCTAATCTGGGGAATGAAACAAACATTCACGTCCTAGAGGCAGAGAGGACCCCTCCTAAGATCAAGGAAAACAGGCCAACACCCCGCAATGTAATAGTAAAACTTGCAAATCTTAGAACCAAGGACACCATCTTAAGGGCATTTAGGGGGAAGAGATTCCTTACGTACAGAGGGAAGAACATCAGAATAACGTCAGACCTGTCCACAGAGACCTGGCAAGCCAGAAAGGTCTGGCAAGACATATTCAGGGTACTAAATGAGAAGAACATGCAGCCAAGAATACTTTATCTGGCAAGGCTGTCATTTAGAATGGATGGAGAGATGCAGAGCTTCCACGACTGGCAGAAACTGAAAGAATATGTGACCACGAAGCCGGCCCTGCATGAAATATTAAGGGGGGTTCTATAAAAGGAGAAAGACCCCAAGAGTGATATACAACAGAAATTTACAGGGACAATCTATAAAAACAATGTCTTCACAGGCAACATGATGACAATTAATTCATATCTTTTGATAATCACTCTCAACGTGAATGGCCTAAATGCTCCCATAAAACGGCACAGGGTTGCAGATGGGATAAAAAGACAGGACCCATCCATATGCTGTCTACAAGAGACTCATTTTGAACCTAAAGATACATCCAGACTGAAAGTGAAGGGATGGAGATTCATCTTCCATGCCAGTGGACCTCAAAAGAAAGCTGCAGTAGCAATTTTTTTTTTTTAAGATTTTATTTATTTATTTGACAGAGAGACAGCGAGAGAGGGAACACAAGTGGGGGGTAGAGGCAGAGGGAGAAGCAGGCTTCCCGCAGAGCAGGGAGCCCGATGCAGGACTCGATCCCAGGACCCTGGGATCATGACCTGAGCCGAAGGCAGACACTTAACAACTGAGCCACCCAGGCGCCCCTGTAGTAGCAATTCTTATATCAGACAAATTAGATTTTAAACTAAAGTCTGTAATTAGAGACACAGAAGGACACTATATCATTCTTAAAGGGTCTATCCAACAAGAAGATCTAACAATTGCAAATATCTATGCCCCCAACATGGGAGCAGCCATCTACATAAGCCAACTGTTAACCAAAATAAAGAATCATATTGATAACAATACATTAATTGTAGGAGACCTCAATACTCCACTCTCTGCAATGGACAGATCATCTAAGCAGAAAATCAACAAGGAAACAAGAGCTTTGAATGATACACTGGACCAGATAGACCTCACAGATATTTACAGAACATTCCACCCTAAAACAACAGAATACTCATTCTTCTCGAGCGCACATGGAACTTTCTCCAGAATAGACCACATACTGGGTCACAAATCAGGTCTCAACCAATACCAAATGACTGAGATTATTCCTTGCATATTCTCAGACCATAATGCTTTAAAACTGGAACTCAATCACAAGAAAAAATTTGGCAGAAATTCAAACACTTGGAAGCTAAAGACCACTCTGCTCAAGAATGTTTGGGTCAACCAGGAAATCAAAGAAGAACTTAAACAATTCATGGAAATCAATGAGAATGAAAACACATCGGTCCAAAACCTATGGGATACTACAAAGGCTGTCCTAAGGGGGAAATACATAGCCATCCAAGCCTCACTTAAAAAAATAGAAAAATCCCGAATTCACCACCTAACTCTACACCTTAAAGAAGTAGAGAAAAAGCAACAAACGATGCCTAAGCCATGCATTAGAAGAGAAATAATTAAAATTAGAGCAGAAATCGATGAATTAGAAACCAGAAACACAGTAGATCAGATCAACGAAACTAGAAGTTGGTTCTTTGAAAGAATTAATAAGATCGATAAACCACTGGCCAGACTTACCCAAAAGAAAAGACAAAGGACCCGAATTAATAAAATTATGAATGAAAGGGGAGAGATCACGACTAACACCAAGGAAATAGAAACAATTATTAGAAATCATTATCAACAACTATATGCCAATACACTGAGCAATCTGGATGAAATGGAGGCCTTCCTGGAAACCTACAAGTTGCCAGGACTGAAACAGGAAGAAATTGACAACTTGAATAGGCCAATAACCAGTAACGAGATTAAAGCAGTGATCAAAAACCTCCCAAAAAACAAGAGTCCAGGGCCTGATGGATTCCCTGGGGAATTCTACCAAACATTCAAAGAAGAAATAATACCTATTCTCCTGAAGCTGTTCCAAAAAATAGAAACAGAAGGAAAACTTCCAAACTCATTCTATGAGGCCAGCATTACCTTAATCCCCAAACCAGGCAAAGACCCCATCAAAAAGGAGAATTTCAGACCGATATCCCTGATGAATATGGCTTCCAAAATCCTCAACAAAATCCTAGCTAATAGGATCCAACAATACATTAAAAGGATCATCCACCACGACCAAGTGGGATTTATCCGTGGGATGCAAGGGTGGTTCAACATTCGCAAATCAATCAGTGTGATAGAACACATTAATAGGAGGAGGGAAAAGAACCATATGGTCCTCTCAATTGATGCAGAAAAAGCATTTGACAAAATACAACATCCTTTCCTGAATAAAACTCTTCAGAGTATAGGGATAGAGGGAACATTCCTCAAGTTCATAAAATCCATCTCTGAAAAACCCACAGCGAATATCATCCTCAGTGGGGAAAAGCTGAGAGCCTTTCCCTTAAGATCAGGAACACGTCAAGGATACCCACTCTCGCCACTGTTGTTCAACATAGTACTAGAAGTCCTAGCAACAGCAATCGGACAACAAAAAGAAATAAAAGGTATTCAAATTGGCAAAGAAGAAGTCAAACTCTCACTTTTCGCAGATGACATGATACTTTATGTGGAAAACCCAAAAGACTCCACCCCCAAATTACTAGAACTCATCCAGCAATTCAGTAATGTGGCAGGATACAAAATTAATACACAGAAATCAGTTGCTTTCTTATACACTAACAATGCAACTGTAGAAAGAGAAATTAGAGAAACGATTCCATTTACAATAGCACCAAAAACCATAAGATACCTCGGAATAAACCTAATCAAAGAGGTAAAGGATCTATACTCTAGGAACTGCAGAACACTCATGAAAGAAATTGAAGAAGACACAAAAAGATGGAAAAATATTCCATGCTCATGGATCGGAAGAATAAACATTGTTAAACTGTCTATGCTACCCAGAGCAATCTATACCTTCAATGCCATCCTGATCAAAATTCCAATGACATTTTTCAAAGTGCTGGAACAAACAATCCTAAAATTTGCATGGAATCAGAAAAGACCCCGAATCGCCAAGGAGATGTTGAAAAAGAAAAACAAAGCTGGGGGCATCACGTTGCCCGATTTCAAGCTATATTACAAAGCTGTGATCACCAAGACAGCATGGTACTGGCACAAAAACAGACATATAGACCAATGGAACAGAATAGAGAACCCAGATATGGACCCTCAACTCTATGGTCAACTAATCTTCGACAAAGCAGGAAAAAATATGCAATGGAAAAAAGACAGTCTCTTCAATAAATGGTGCTGGGACAATTGGACAGCCACATGCAGAAGAATGAAACTCGACCATTCTCTAACACCATTCACAAAGATAAACTCAAAGTGGTTGAAAGACCTCAATGTGAGACAGGAATCCATCAAAATCCTAGGGGAGAACATAGGCAGTCACCTCTTTGACATCGCCCACAGCAACTTCTTTCAAGATACATCTCCAAAAGCTAGTAAAACAAAAGCAAAAACGAACTTTTGGGACTTGATCAAGATAAAAAGCTTCTGCCCAGCAAAGGAAACAGTCAACAAAACAAAGAGGCAACCCACAGAATGGGAGAAGATATTTGCAAATGATACTACAGATAAAGGGCTGGTATCCAGGATCTATGAAGAACTTCTCAAACTCAACACACAAAAAACAAATAATCAAGTCAAAAAGTGGGCAGAAGATATGAAAAGACACTTCTCTGAAGATGACATACAAATGGCTATCAGACACATGAAAAGATGTTCATCATCATTAGCCATCAGGGAAATTCAAATCAAAACCACATTGAGACACCACCTTAACACCAGTTAGAATGGCAAAAATGGACAGGGAAAGAAACAACAAATGTTGGAGAGGTTGTGGAGAAAGGGGAACCCTCTTACACTGTTGGTGGGAATGCAAGGTGGTACAGCCACTTTGGAAAACAGTGTGGAGGTGCCTCAAAAATTTAAAAATAGAGCTACCCTATGACCCAGCAATTGCACTTCTGGGTATTGACCCCAAAGACACAGATGTAGTGAAAAGAAGGGCCACATGCACCCCAATGTTCATAGCAGCAATGTCCGCAATAGCCAAACTGTGGAAAGAGCTGAGATGCCCTTCAACAGATGAATGGATCAAGAAGATGTGGTCCATATCTACAATGGAATATTACTCAGCCATCAGAAAGGATGAATACCCAACTTTCCCATCAACATGGATGGGACTGGAGGAGATTATGCTAAGTGAAGTAAGTCAAGCAGAGAAAGTCAATTATCATACAGTTTCACTTATTTGTGGAACATAAGGAATAGCATGGAGGACATTAGGAGAAGGAAGGGAAAAATGAGGGGGGGGGCAATTGGAGGGAGAGATGAACAATGAGAGACTATGGACTCTGAGAGACAAACAGGGTTCTAGAGGGGAGAGGGGAGGGGGAGAGGGGAGGGGGAATTGGTTAGCCCAGTGATGGGTATTAAGGAGGGCACGTTCTGCATGGGGCACTGGGTGTTATACGAAAACAATGGATCATGGATCACCACATCAAAAACTGATGATATATTGTATGGTGACTAACATAACATAATAAAATTTAAAAAAAAGTGAACAATAGCCAAGTTACTGGATGTAGGAGCAAGAACCAAATACCACATCTATTTCTATGGAATAACAATAATTAGAAAAAGAAATTTAAAATACCATTGAAAAGAGTGTTAAGAACATCAAAACCCGGGGCGCCTGGGTGGCTCAGTCGTTAAGCGTCTGCCTTCGGCTCAGGTCATTATCCCAGGGTCCTGGGATCGAGCCCCGCATCGGGCTCTCTGCTCTGCGGGAAGCCTGCTTCTCCCTCTCCCACTCCCCCTGCTTGTGTTCCCTCTCTCGCTGGGTCTCTCTCTGTCAAATAAATAAATAAAATCTTAAAAAAAAAAAAAAAAAAAGAACATCAAAACCCAGGGAGTAAACCTAACAACAGGTGCGCTGGAGCACGACACGTAAAAAAGAAAACCTCACCGAGAGATGCTAAAGGCCTCAGTAATGGGCGGATAGAAATTCTGCGTGGATTGCAAGACTCATTATTAAGTCATTATTGTCATTTCTGCTCAGAATAATTATTGCATCATACTTAAATGTAAGTAATTTTTTTATTTAAAATTTTAAAATCCCACCCTGTAAATACTGGGGGAAATACATGAGCTGATAATAAACAGTATATGGATATCAAAGGGCATAGAATAGCTGAGACCAACTTTAAGCAAAAGCACCAAGTTGGAAGACGCACACTGCCGGGCGGCAGACGGACCGCACATGAGGAGCAACGACAACTCTGTGCTGGTGGAGCAAGGGTGGGCGGACACACCAGTGCGACAGGAAGAGTCTAGACATAAATCTGGAAACATCACGGGCGCCTGGGTGGCTCAGTCGTTAGGCATCTGCCTTCAGCTAAGGTCATGATCCTGGGGTCCTGGGATCGAGCCCCGCATCAGGCTCCCTGCCCCGAGGGAAGCCTGCTTCTCCCTCTCCCCGTCCCTCTGCTTGTGTTCCCTCTCTCGCTGTGTCTCTCCCTGTCAAATAAATAAATAAAATCTTAAAAAAAATCTGGAACAGTTAGATTGCTGACACCGGGGCCTGCAAACCTTTGTGGTCCATTGAGAAAGTCCACCTGCTCCCTATGGGCAAATTCACCTCTGCTCTGATCCCCTTCCCATCCATACAACATTGATCTCTGATGAATAGTAGATCTAGAAGGAAACTTAGGATATTACCTTTGTGGTTTTAGAGGGGGAAAGATTTTGAAAAGAATAAAAGCACTGACTATGCAGAATAGATTGATTAATTGCACTTAATTAAGCTAAGAATTCCTTTTCATCAAAAAGACACTATTAAGGGAGTGACATAGGGTGCCTGGGTGGCTCAGTCAGTTAAGCATCTGACTCTTGATTTTAGCTCAGGTCATGATCTCAGGGTGGTGAGATCGAGCCCCAAGTTGGGTTCCAGGCTGAGCTCCTTGCTGGGCTTGGAGCCTGGTTAAGATTCTCTCTCTCTCCCTCTCCATCTGCCCCACCCCCCTGCTCGTGTGCTCTCTCTCTCTCCCAAAAAAGAGAGTTACAAAGCAAAACACAACCACAGAAGACACGCAAAATTATATATTTAAATATATATAAATATATGTTGAACTACAAATGCATTTTTTTTTTTTGGTTTTTTTTATTTATTTATTCGACAGAGAGAGCACAAGCAGGCGGAGCGGCAGGCAGAAGGAGAGGAAGAAGCAGGCCTCCCGCCGAGCAGGGAGCCCGACGAGGGGCTCAATCCCAGGACCCTGGGATCATAACCTGAGCCGAAAGCAGACGCTTAATGACTGAGCCACTCAGGCGCCTCTACAAATGCATTTTAAAAATACAAATATCTCAATAAAATTGAGGTAAAAGTCCTGGAAAGGCTCTTCATAAAAGATATACATGAATGGCAAATAAGCCATATTAATCAGCACGAAATGCACATTTAGACATAATGAGAGGCTCCTGC
>NW_023270175.1:25258034-25268933 GCF_011800145.1 Mirounga leonina
TTTTACCAGACTTAGAGGCTTGGAACAGTCTTTGTTCTTTCTTCTCTCACAGTCCTGTAGCTCAGAAGTCTGGGTGGTTTCCACTCGGTTCTCTGCTTCAGGGCCTAAAAGGCCGGAGTCAAGATGTTAGCCAAGCTGGGTTCTCACCTGGAAGCTCTGGGGTGGGATGCGCGTCCAGATTCATGGGGATGGGTGGCCGGGTTCAGGTCCTTTGTGCTATGAGACAGATAGATGCTGCCTTTCCCACAGGCCGTTGGCTAGGGCTCAGTGTCACCTCTAGAGGCCACGCTCAGGCCCTTGTCCTGTGGCTCTGTTCATCTCCAAGTCAGCGATGACACATCCAATTCTTCTCGGGCTTCCTTACCACCTCGGCCTGGGCGCTCCCGCTCATCCCACTATAAAGGTCAAATGATTAGCAACCTTAGTTCCGTCTGCAGAGTCCTTTCTGTCCTGTCACGTCATGATGGGAGAACACCAGAGGGCAAAGAGCATGGAGAACATCTTGGAATTCTTCCAAGCCAGAGAAAGAAGTTAGGCGGCTGGAGTCGGAGCCGTGGGTTTGGGGCCGCTTCCTCATGCAGAGCCCTTGCGTCTTCGGGACCTGCATGGGTTGATCTTGCACACACCGCTTCCATTTGAAAAGGGGTGCCTGTGTGCACCCCCCCGGCTGTGACTTGGTGGGTCGGAAAGCACCCACGTTAGGACGGACGGCTCAGGCGGCACGGGGACTCGGTGTCCCCTGGTCAAGCATTCAATCCTGCTAAGGCCCAGTAGTAAGCCCACTGTTGTTCCAAAGGACAGAATGACGTTTCGTGGGTCCAGGACACTAGTGCCCGTACGGAGCCGGGGTCCTGTGCCGGGGTCCTGCAATCATGGACAAATCTGAATATTTCTCGTCCCCAGTGGACAGTCACACTAGTAAAGGGTTGCAGGCCCCTTTGGGTACGCATGGGAGAAAGATAATAACGGAAACGTTTTTAGAAGCTTCCTTCCTTGAGAAGCGTCCCCTTCATACACGAGGTTTTGGATCTTTAACCAAGTCAAGTGTGGGGTTTGATTAATTCAGGGACCCTTGGTCAGAAGGGGAGTAAGCAGGTGTATGTGTGAATGCAAGAGATACTCCCACGTCCACTTACTACGGTCAATGGAAACTACACCAGGCTAATCGACTCAGGACTGCTAATGGCCATGAGAGAAAGTTTGGGAGAGAAAGTTGGGAGAGAAAGAGAGAGAAAGTTTGAGTCACCCCATCAGGAAAAGGAGCATCCCCAGAAAAAGTGCCTGTAAGGGTAAGAGAAGGTGGAATGTGGAAGAAGTAATCACATAATTATATGCAGAAAAAAAGGACTGTAATAATATGAGTATTTACTTCTTTATTTTCATAGGAATTTACTCACATATATATTAAGCAAATAATTTTGGTTTTGACACCCTCTCATCCCCTTATCTTATAACACAAGATGTGTTATTAGTTAACCTTTTTTCAGTATTTAAGGTACAAGATATTAAATTGGGGGGGTGAACAGGTAGCGGAAGAATGAACAAGACAAGAAAATATAGGACTTAATGCCCTCTTATTTAGGGAAGGGTTAGGAATGTCTCAGTTGTAGGTGGGAGAGATTTGTGTCAGGTTAGGCAGAAGTATGACTTTGTCATTGTCTGTAGAGATCAAGCATGGTTTAAGGAGATGGGCATGTGTACCAAGGTGACAAGGGTATCACTTGTAATGTGTCAATTTGGCTAGGCCAAATTACATCACCCGCAATCCCCTTTCCGATATGTATGTGGTTAGAGTGTGCCACAGGCAGATTCTTTGAAAATTGGGGATGGTATATGAGGGGAAGCAGCAACCACTTTGTAACTCCCATGCGCTGCTGCTACTTGGCTGATTCACCTTACTGGGGTGAAGTAGGAGCTGGCCCTGCAATTTCTCTTCTTTCCCCTGGTTCCTCCTTCAGCTGCTCTATCTTCTGGGCCAGGTGTGTGCACTTAGCTCCATGCAGAGGGACCTCCTGGCTTCGGCAGGTTAACATCATCCCCAAAGTCAGAGGCAACAAGGATGAGTATGTACTTCAATCTGTCCTTATGTGTTCCAGATCATGTTTGTGGGTTCTGGCCTGTTTGTTACCTCCCTACCCTTAGTTTAGGTGACAACAACCTTATAGAGCCTGCTTAACTGCTTTCCACAGTTGTGTAAGGCCAATTTTCTTTAACAAATCTATCTATCTATCTATCTATCTATCTATCTATCTATCTATCCATCTATCCATCCACCCATCCATCCATCCATCCATATATCCATTCATCTATCCCCCCTACTCTTTCTGCAGCTGGCTGAATGCTAAGGGAGGGAGATGACCAAACCTTTATTAATCCCATTATACCACCTGCTTCTAGACTTGTGAGGTTTCCCTCTGTGCTGATATCTTAAACATTGCCCTGTTTTGAAATCCATCTTTTAAAATCACTCTGCTGTTGGGGCGCCTGGGTGGCTCAGTTGTTAAGCGTCTGCCTTCAGCTCAGGTCATGATCTCAGGGTCCTGGGATCGAGCCCCGCATCGGGCTCCCTGCTCAGCGGAAAGCCTGCTTCTCCCTCTCCCACTCCCCCTGCTTATGTTACCTCTCTTGCTGTGTCTCTCCCTGTCAAAAAAATAAATAAAATCTTTAAAAAAATAATAATAAAATAAAATCACTCTGCTGTTAAGTTCAACATTTTGAGACCAAACGTGAACAAATACCATTGATGACAATGAGGGATGTTTTGAAGTCAAAATTCTTATGATCTCTTCTGAATTTTTTAGAAGAAAATGGTACAATTTATTTTTCCATGAAGGAATGACAAATCATAAGAAAGATATAACTAGAAATTTCTCCAGCATTAATGAACTTGTGAAAAACCAATAAGATGTATTATTTTTATATATGCATAGTCAAAGTTTCTTTTTATGTAAAATACCGGCAAAGTAATGAGAACATAACACTGCCAAATATAGATTTGTGTATAAGCGTGAAAGGAAAACCTCACAATATCTTGTTTTTCTTTTGGTGTTTCTTAAAATTACTTATTTATTTATTTTAAATTAAAAAAATTGTACACACTTGGGTTTTACAACACAATGATGTATACACGTATACATAGTGAAATGGCTATTACAGTCAAGCTAATTAACATCTCCATCTCCTCGCATAATTACTTTGGGGGGGTGAGAGCACCGAAAATCTACTCTCTCAGCAAATTGCCAGGACTTGATAGGGTATTAACTGTCGCCACCACGCTGCACATCAGAATCTCTAGACTGATTCATCCCATGTAACCACAACCGTATCCTTTGACCAACAGCGCCCTCTTTCGGTGTTTTTAAAGCATAGAATGTGCGAGTCAACCCGCACATGGTCTTCCCTTCCTACCTGCCTGACCGGTTCCAACATCATACCTGGAGACAATGTCCTTAAGGGACTGCTTGAGCCAGTTCTAAGTAGCAGCCAAGTTCATTATATATATATATACACACACACATACCCGTATATGTAATATACATACATTAAAATCTCCCATTAGTTCTGCTTTTCGGGTTGAAGGCTGACTGATACAGATTGTGAGAGTGGTTCCAAAGGAACAGAATCTTAACAGTGTGTTCTCTGAATTTGTACTGGGTTTCCTGGACTACATCTCCAATTAGACTGGAAGGCTTTAATACCCTGTTTCCAATGGTAAAGTGGGCACTGTTAGTCCACAGCAGCAAGTGGCAAAAGCGGTAGTCAAAAGTTCACCTTTAGTTACCTATGATTAAGTGCCTATAAAAGACAAGTCTCTTTTTCCAAAGAAGACATCCAAATGGCCAACAGACACATGAAAAAGTGCTCAACATCGCTCGGCATCAGGGAAATCCAAATCAAAACCTCCATGAGATACCACCTCACACCAGTTAGAATGGCTAAAATTAACAAGTCAGGAAACAACAGATGTTGGCAGGGATGTGGAGAAAGGGGAACCCTCCTACACTGTGGGTGGGAATGCAAGCTGGTGCAGCCACTCTGGAAAACTGTATGGAGGTTCCTCAAAAAGTTGAAAATAGAGCTACCATATGATCCAGCAATTGCACTACTGGGTATTTACCCCAAAGATACAAAAGTAGGGATCCGAAGGGGTACGTGCACCCCGATGTTTATAGCAGCAATGTCCACAATAGCCAAACTGTGGAAAGAGCCAAGATGTCCATCGACAGATGAATGGATAAAGAAGATGTGGTATATATATATACAATGGAATATTATGCAGCCATCAAAAGGAATGAGATCTTGCCATTTGCAACGACGTGGATGGAACTGGAGGGTGTTATGCTGAGTGAAATAAGTCAAACAGAGAAAGACATGTATCATATGATCTCACTGATATGAGGAATTCTTAATCGCAGGAAACAAACTGGGTGTTGTTGGAGTGGGGGGTGGGGTGGGAGGGATGGGGTGACTGGGTGATAGACACTGGGGAGGGTATGTGCTCTGGTAAGCGCTGTGAATTGTGCAAGACTGTTGAATCTCAGATCTGTACCTCTGAAACAAATAATGCAATATATGTTAAGAAAAAAAAAAAGAAGAAGAAGAAGGTAGCGGGAGGGGAAGAATGAAGCGGGGGAAATCGGAGGGGTAGACAAACCATGAGAGACGATGGACTCTGAAAAACAAACTGGGGGTTCTAGATGGGAGGGGGGTGGGAGGATGGGTTAGCCTGGTGGTGGGTATTGAGGAGGGCACGTTCTGCATGGAGCACTGGGTGTTATGCACAAACAATGAATCATGGAACACTTCATCTAAAACTAATGATGTAATGTATGGGGATTAACATAAGAATAAAAAAAAAAGACAAGTCTCTGGGTCACCAAGTATATGATATGTTAGAATATTTTCATCAAAATAAGGAAGATTATGAAGGAAAAAAATAGGAGTATTATGGAGTTGATTTGTTGTTTCTAAATGAGCTTCAGAACTTGAGGAGAGAAAAGACTGAGCTCGGAACCTTACAGTCCCAGATCAAGGTCCAAATGAAGGACCTGAAAAGTCCTGATACAGGCCTTAAAGAAATCATTCTCTTGTAGCCATGGGTGCAATATTTGGGGATTCCAGTTCCAAAGTTTAATCTTCGAGTGGCTGAATTACAGCACAAATTAAATTCACAACCTCACCAGGGCTCTTCTGTTAATATTAGGGCACTGATTGGGAGAAACAGGATACTGGAAATTGGAATGGGAATATATGGGTGCATGTCAATGAGTCCAGGTCCCCGAACCTCTAAATTATGTGTCTTTGCCAGCAGAAGCAGCCCTTCCACTCCTACCTGAAGAGGTTATTTCCCCTTTGCCTGAAGAACCTCTAAGGGTCTCACCTGAGATGGTGGCCTGGCAGGGCCCTGTTTATCCTCCTCTGTAGCTCCTACCATCACCTCTCACTGCTCCTTAACCTGTACCTAGACTCGAGGGCCCACAGGCCAAGACAGTGAGTGAAAAACTGAGACCCATGGCAAGATGTGATATTCACCAAAACAACAGCACGTCTTTTCCAATAGATATACAGTAGCCTGGGGTAAATGTGTGAGAATGGTTCTAAAGGTTGGGGTAAGGAGGTGGAAGCAGTATAATGTTGGATCCTGTTCATGTACAAGTTCTTGTGTGGACACATGCGTCTATGTCTCTTGAGTATGTACCTAGAAGTGAAATTGCTGGGTCATTTGGTAACTTTGTGTGTAGTTTTTTCTTTTAAAGATTTTTTATTTATTTTTTGACAGAAAGAGAGACAGGGAGAGAGGGAACACAAGCAGGGGGAGTGGGAGAGGGAGAAACAGGCTTCCCGCGGAGCAGGGAGCCCAATGCGGGGCTCGATCCCAGGACCCTGGGATCATGACCTGAGCCGAAGGCAGACGCTTAACGACTGAGCCACCCAGGCGCCCCTATGTGTAGTTTTTTGATGACATGCCACCCTGTTGTGCCAGGATGCCCCATCATTTTGCATTCCCACCAGCAATGTGGGAGGGTTCCAGTCTCCTCAGGACACTTGTTAAACACCTGTTAACAGCTATCCCCGTGGGTGTGACGTGATAGCTCATTGTGGTTTTCATTCCCAGCTCCCTCCTCCTGACTGATATGTTGAGGCTCTATTCCCGTGTTTAAGACTGTAAACATGAGGTCCCCCTCGCCTTGCTGGGTGTCAGCCAGGGGCCACTGTCAGGTCCTAGGTCCTCCTGCACACCTTCCCACGTGGACCCCTACACCTTCAAAGCGGCAACGCGTGGCAAATCCTTCTTGACTTCCTCTTCTCCCTGATCGAGATAGCTGCCTGCCTTTAAAGGACTCACCTGCGTGCGTCAGGCCCAGCCGCAGGACATCTCAGGGACAGTGGAAATAGAGAGCTTCTGCCAGCTGCAAAAGCCCATCACAGGAGGTCACCGCCGGGGTGGGAGGAGGCTGCGGGGCCGTGGCAGCAGCGGGGACCAGGACGCGAGGGCGCTGGAGGACCAGGTCACGGAGCTGGGGTGCGGTAGGACGGCGGCGGTGGGACGCCTTCCCGGAGGACCAGGACCGGGCAGACCCCGAGCCCTGGCTCCCAGTGGCGGGGGCGATGGCCACGCTGCAGCTGCCGGGCGGGGACGTGCGGGGAGGGGGGGGTCCGGGGGCGCGGGCGAGCTGAGAGCCTTCAGGGCGCCCCCCCCCCCACCATCCGGGGCCGAGGTGAGTCAGCGAGGGCAGCTGCGGGGTCTGGCGACGGCCCCGTAGGTTTCTGTCGGGTCCCGCAGGTGTCTGTCCTGGCACCATCCAGTCGTTCCTCAAGGAGTCTCCAGGCAGTCGAGCAATCCCTTCCAAACAACTGTGTCAAGAGTGAAACAGTATGTTCCATTAATACCCTAACAATTTCATTGTAATACTTTTTACTGCTATGACAATTTTATATAAATTTTGCTATACTTAAAATAGGCTTTGAAAATGGAAAAGTGTACAAAATTCCAGATAAAATGATTAAGGGATGCAATTTAATAAGGTGACCCAAGAGACTGCCGCAGAGACCCGCGTAATGCAGCTTTGAAGATGGGGTGCGTTCACGCCCAATATCCCGACTCCTTCGGCCGCTAGGGAGGGGCCGAGTTCTCCCAAACCAAACATCGGTGGGGGAAGCGGCATTTTGTATGGGAAATTAGGACAACTGCTGGACTTGTGCTTATGCTGCTGGACTTGTGCTTATGCTAGACAAGGATCACTACTTAGCCTCAGGCTTTTACCGCGTCTTCAAAAGGATGGGAGAGTTAGAACAGCAAGAACGTCCTGAGTGCGATGTTCTCTCTCTAGGGACCCAGACTGCCGGGCGCAGTTTCTCCGGCACTGCAGACAAGCTGAAGACACTTGGCAAGCCACCGAGCATAGTATGGGGCTGGCCTTGACCCAGGATGTGTATCAGAAGCTGAGTGAATGCAGACACTTTCTGTACTGATGATGATTATCTCTGGGACAGGATTCTTCAATATTTGACAGGACCCTGGCTGCCAACATTCTGGAAAGTGCGGTTCCTCAAGTTCCTAGCATTTTTCATGCTGGAGACTGGTATGCAGCACAAGAAAACCGGTAGGCCATCTGCCCAGAATGCCCAAATTGAGTCCCTCTTAAATAATAACAAAGGGCACATGTTTCCAGAAACTCTATCAGTGAGAAGTTCATTATGGCAGCCATTTCTCCACCCAGGAAACAGGGGTGGGGGGATATTAGGGACCATGAGCTCTGTAAAAGCTATAGAAGAGCACAGTGAAAAATCACAATTACAAAAGCAAAAATGACAGTCTTCTATCAGATGTTAGTCCAATCAGGATATATAATTGAATAAGAGGTTTGGGGAACTGGTTTCTGCTTTAATACAAAAAAGAAAAGGTTTTAGAAAAGGCATCCAAATATAAGTAAACTTTTCCAGTTATATCTGATTAAGATTTAAAACTTAGGTGTTCAGGGAAACAAGCCATAAGTGACTCTTAATGACAGAGAACAAACTGAGGGTTGATGGAGGGAGGTGAGTGGGGGATGGGCTAGATGAGGGATGGGCATTAAGGAGGGCACTTGTTGTGATGAGCACTGGGTGTTGTATGTAAGTGATGAATCGCTGAATTCTACTCCAGAAACTAATATTGCTCTGTATGTTAACTACCTAAAATTTAAATTTAAAAAATGATAAAAGGAAATACAATGAAAAAAATAAAACTTAGGTTTTCATTTGAGGGGTTGTATTTTATTTTGTTTTTTAAAGACTTTATTTATTTGAGGGGGGTGGGGGCAGAGGGAGAGGGAGAAGCAGAGACCTCACTGAGCAGGGAGACCAATGTGGGCCTCGATCCCAGGACCCTGAGATTATGACCTGAGCTGAAGGCAGACGCTTAACCAACAGCCACCCAGGCACCCCAGAGGGTGCAATATTTTAAAGTTTAACTCCTAGCTGCTAAAGGTAATCATCGATGATGAGGGAAGGGGAAACCTTATTAAATTGCATCCCTTAATCATTTTATCTGGAATTTTGTACACTTTTCCATTTTCAAAGCCTATTTTAAGTATAGCAAAATTTATATAAAATTGTCATAGCAGTAAAAAGTATTACAATGAAATTGTTAGGGTATTAATGGAACATACTGTTTCACTCTTGACACAGTTGTTTGGAAGGGATTGCTTGACTGCTTTCAGAATTCAACAAATATGTTTTTAAACTCCCTGTCAGAGCGAGCTTTTTCCAGTATTATAGATTCCTGTACCATTGTGTTAAGATTTGCCTGTGCTTTGGGACCTTCATAAAACATACTCTCATTTGGAAAATATTTGATTGATAATGAAGTTTAAACATTGTTTTCACCTCACTGTAGAAATACCATTTTGTTTTTCTTTTAATGCTATCAAAATAAAACACTCACTTTTTCAGTAAAAACATCCCACCACAGCAGTATTCATACTAGTGTTTGAATAACCAGAAGCCTGGAATATGGTGGCGGGGGGGGGGGGGGGCATAATTAGAATCCTGCCTCCTACAAAGGCCAAAGGACAGCTGCTACACTACAGTCCCACCTGGGACAGCTCTGAAGGACACTGGTGAAGGGTAAACCTCCCAGAGGGAAAATTTTGAGCAGTGCGCCTGCTTGTTCACTCTGCCTGGAGGAGAGATGGCCAGAAGTATGAGTGTATAACCATGCATGGGCCGTGTCTGAGTCATTAGCTGAATGGTCAGGGACTTTGAAAATACATGATTGAAAGTTTGTGACAAGGAGGCCTAGGGAAGAGGTATATGGATACACCCATCCGAACAGACATACGATATGAAGTGTGTCCCATGGGTGATCAGCAAAGAATAAGCTTACCAGCGCAGAAGTTTAATAATCTGCTGGCTAGGGGACCCATTATGCAAATACCCATCAGGCCCTTCCTCAGCCGTCATGTCAGAACCCAGCGGCGCCCGGAACTAAGTGGCCAAGTGGCAGGGATGGAGGTTATACTCAGCAACATGGGCCTCCACTCACCAAGGCTGATCTCACTACAGCCGTTGCTGAGTGCCCAGTCTGCCAGAAGCAGAGGCCAACATGGAGCCCCTGATACGGAAGTCTCCAGAGTGATCAGATGACTACCAGGTGGCAGGGGGTTCATGGTGGAACACTTCTATTAAGGGAGGAGACGTGCTTTGTTCTTACTCAGATAGACACTTACCTCTGGATATGGATTTTCCTTCCCACATTTAGTGTTTTTGAGAAACCAATATTTGTAGATTTGAAAACTGCCTTATTCACCATCACAGTATTCTAAAGAGCATCGTTTCTAAACAAGGAACCCATTTCATAGGAAATGAGTGCAGCAATTGAGCAATATTCATGTAATTCACTAGTCTTAGGTTTCTCCTCATCCTGAAGTGGAATGACTTTTGGAAGACCTCACTTGTTTCTAGCTAAGTGGCAGTAACTTGAGGATCTGGGACAACAGCCTCTAAGAGATGGTCATGATCTATCTAAGCATTTATATTCATAGGTATAAGGTGCTGTTCCTCTTATCACATGGATTTATGGATCCTGCAATCAAGGTATGGAAATGGGAGCGCCTCTCCTCACTATTACCCCAGCAAGACAATAGAAAATTTTTGCTTCCTGTCCCCACAACAAGAGCTCTAGCTCTTCTGGACTAGAGGTCTTCGTTCTAAAGAAAGACATGCTTTCACCGGGGGATAAAACAATGACTCCATTGAATGGGAAGTTGAGACTTCCAGCTGGCCACTTTGGACTCCCCAGACCTCTCAATCAACAGGCAAAGAAGGGCTGTACTGTACTAGCTGGGGTGACTGAACCTGACTCTCAAAGGAAATTGAGTTCCTACTACAAAAGAGCTATGGAGGAGTAGGTCGGATACGTTTAGAAAGCTTCTTGATACTCCTGTGTTTCGTGATTAAAATTAATGGACAGCATATGTATATCACATCATCACGACGTACACTTTAAATATCTTACACTTTTATTTGTCAGTGAAGCTTGGAAAAAAGTCAATGGATAATTATAATAACCTAGCGGAGACAGAACATATAATGGCCCAACCATTCAAGAATGAAGGTTTGCAGGGCTCCTGGGTGGCTCAGTCAGTCGAGCGTCTGGCTCTTGGTTTCAGCTCAGGTCGTGATCTCAGGGTCATGAGATCGAGCCCCGCACCAGGCTCTGCACTCAGCTCGGAGTCTGCTTCAGATTCTCTCCCACTCCCTCTGCCCCTCCCTACCCTCCCCCCGCCCTCTGCTGTCTCGTGCATGCCCATGCACGTTCTCTCAGATAAAAAAGAGAAAGAAAGAAAAGAAAGAAAAGAAAGAAGAAAGAAAGAAAGAAAGAAAGAAAGAAAGAAAGAAAGAAAGAAAAGAAAAGAA
>NW_023270175.1:25268943-25273639 GCF_011800145.1 Mirounga leonina
AAAAGAAAGAAGAAAGAAAGAAAGAAAGAAAGAAAGAAAGAAAGAAAGAAAGAAAAGAAAAGAAAAGAAAAGAAAAGAAAGAAAGAAGGTTCGAGTCATCTCCCCAGGCAAAGAATCACGAGGCGCTGAGGTGCAGCCGAGGACAGCAGTAGTGAAAGAAGGCAGGGGTCAGTGCAGCAACATGACTTGCTGCAGACACCAGGACTGTAGTAGGATTTTGCCTCAAGAGTTAATACCGTACCCTTCCTCTAGTGGGAAAACAAAGAAGAAAGCAAACTATATTTTCAGTGGATATTCTTAAGGCCAAAGCCAAATTTTACTGATGGAGAATCACAACATTAAAAGGCTCCACTGCTTTGCCGTAACCTCTTGACGGCAATTCCCTTGAGTGTCACAGTCTAGGAAGCCAGCAATATCCAGCACCATTCTACAGCACAGCAAACTTGTCCCTGTTTCTCACAGATAGATGTGGTAACAGGCTATGTTTGTGATGTAATTAACTTTGTTGTGAAGATGGTGAAAATTACTTTTTCTAGTACCTTCTCAAGGTCGTGAATCCTTTTTTTAAACCTGAAAATGAACAGAAATGTCATTAACCAAGAGATGCTTAAAACACCATTCCGTGTAAGACATTGTGGGCGATACAAAAAGGAGCTTACAGTGTACATGGGACTATAAAATGAATCTTCATGGAAAGTTGCAGGATACTAAACACACAAAAATCAATTGTGTTTCTGTACACTAACAATGAAAAATCTGAAATGGAAATGAAGAAAACAATTCCATTTATAATAGCATCAAAAAGAATAAAACACTTAGAAGGGCACCTGGTGGCTCAGTCAGTTAAGCGTCTGACTCTTGGATTCAGCTCGGGTCATGATCTCAGGGTCCTGGGATCGAGCCCTGCGTTGGGCTCCATGCTCAGTGGAGAAACTGCTGGAGATTTTCTCTCCCTTTCCATCTCCCTATGTCCCTCCCCGCCTTGTGTACTTGCACGCTCTCTCTCTCTCTCTCTCTCTAAAATAAATAATTCTTGAAAAAAAGAAGAAAATACTTAGAAACAAACCTAACAAAGCAAGTGAAAGATTTGTACATTGAAAACTATAAAACATTGCTGAAATGGGGCTCGGTCAGTAGAGCATGTGACTCTTGATCTCAGGGTCATGAGTTCAAGCCCCATGATGGGTGTAGAGTTTACTTTAAAAAATTGCTGAAAAAAAATGAAGATGACACAAATAAATGGAAACACATCCCATGTCCATGGGTTGGAAGATTTAATATCGGTAAGATGTTTATACTACCCAAAGCAATCTACAATGTAATCCCTATCAAAACTGCAATGGTGGGGCACCTGGGTGGCTCAGTCATTGGGTGTCTGCCTTCAGCTCGGGTCATGATCCCGGGGTCCTGGGATCGAGCCCCGCATCGGGCTCCCTGCTCAGCAGGGGGCCTGCTTCTCCCCCTCCCGCTCCCCCTGCTTGTGTTCCCTCTCTCACTGTGTCTCTCTCTGTCAAATAAATAAATAAAATCTTTTTAAAAAAGAAGAATAAGAAAAATCTTTAAAAAAAAAAGAAATCAACTACTACAACATTCAAAAAAAAAAAAACTGCAATGGTGTTTTGTGCAGAAATAGAAAAATTCATCCTAAAAATTCATATGGAATCTCAGGAGACACTGAATAGCCAAAACTATTTTGAAAAGGAAGAATAAAATTGGAAGACTCACATTCCTGATTCTAAAATGTATTATAAAGCTTCAGTAATTAAAACAGAGTGGTAATGGCATAAAGATACACAAATAGACCAATAGAATAGAGATCCTAGATATAAATCCTTGCATATATGGTCAAATGTGCTTCTATGAGAGTGTCAAGACCATTCAATGAGGAAAGGAGTCTCTTCAAAAACAATGTTACACGGGGGGGCATGTGGCTTGTTCAGTCACTAGAGCATGTGACTCTTGATCTCAGGGTTATGAGTTCAAGTTCTACATTGGGTGTAGAGCTTACTTTTAAAAAAAATTTAAATGGTATTGGGATGGAACATTACTCAGACATCAGAAAGGATGAGTACCCACCACTTGCACTGACATGGATGGAACTGGAAGGGATTATGCTAAGTGAAATATGTCAAACAGAGAGACAATTATCATATCGTTTCACTCATATGTGGAACATAAGGAATAGCATGGAGGACCACAGGGAAAGGGAGGGAAAACTGAACAGGAAGAAATCAGAGAAGGAGACAAACCGTGAGAGACTCTGGGAACCAAACTGAGGGTTACAGAAGGGAGGGGGTTGGAGGGATGGGGTAACCGGGTGATGGGTATTAAGGAGAACACATGTGATGAGCACTGGGTATTATACACAACTAATGATTCATTGGACACTGCATCAAAAACTATATGCTGGCTAACTGAACATAATAATAAAAAAATAATACACATAAATAAACAAACTGGGAAAACTGGATACCCACATAAAAAAGAATAAAGTTGGGCCCTTATCTAACACCATAAATAAAAATTAACTCAGAATGGATTAAAGACCTAAATGTAAGACCTAAAACTATAAAACTCCTGAAAGAAAACATAGGGGGAAAGCTTCATGACATTGGACTTGGCAATAATTTCCTTTTTCAAAAGATTTATTTATTCATTTTGGGGGGGAGGGGCGGAGGGAGAGAAGCAGCAAGCAGACTCCCCGCTGAGCATGGAACCTGACCCAGGGCTCAATCCATGACCCATGAGACCATGACCTGAGCCGAAACCAAGAACTGGACACTCAACCGACGGAGCCACCCAGGCGCCCCAGTGATTTCCTAGCTATAACACCAAAAGCCAAAATAGACAGTGCTGTATGTAGAGAAGGTATGTACAAGGGAGGAAGTTCAGGAGTTCAGTTTAAACACATGGAATGGGTTGAGTTTTAAATGTCTCTTAGACATGCAAGTGGAGATACCATGTATGCATTTGAATTTGAGTCTGGAGTTCAGGAGTAAGTTGTAATCTAGAGGTATCAATTTGGGAGTTGTTGAAATACACATCATCATATTTAAAGTTCCAAGACTACATGGGATCATCTAGGGAGAGGGTATATTCAAGGGAAGAAGGCCCAAGATCAGGATTAGTGGCCCTACAATATTTAGTGGTGGGAATGAAAAGAAACAACTAGAAAAGGGGAATGAAAAAGAGTCCCAGTAAGAGGGGAAGAAATCAGGAAAATGTGGTTTCTAGAAACCCAAGAAGGTTTTCATGAAGGACTGAGTGAATGACTGTGTCAAATACTGCTGAGAAGTTAAAGACAACATGCAGCAGACACTGGGGACTTGACAAGGACAGTTTCAGTGGGGCAGTGGAGGCAGAAGCCAGACCGCACTGGGTTAGAGGATGAACAGGAGGTGAGAACATGCAGAGAGCGAGTGCAGGCCCATCGTCCTGTGAAGCCCATCATCTCCTACTGCCCCAGAGACCTGCTTCATCCTACTAACCCTTGCAGCAACTCCAATGGTTACAGCTTATTAGATTCTTTCCCTTCTACTTACAAACATTCTCATATCTGTTTCTCAAAGACATAATTACCATCTTCCTTCCTATTTCATTCACAGCAAGGCCATCCTCTACCTTCTCTTAGAGGACAAAGGACTGTCGGGTTCTCCAGGATTTTTCATTTTGTTTTCAAGCCCTGCAGCAAACTCATCTGCTTCATCCGTTATCAGTCACTGAGAAAAATCAATCAACATTTTCCATTAGTGACAAGAATGCAACTGTTGCAAAGTTGGAAAGTGCATATGTGTCTAAAATCATGTATTTGCATCATTAATGTAGGTTTTAATCATGCAGCAAAAATTTACCATCCACCAAGAAATGCTCTGTTCTCAGAAATGCAACTTAATTTTAATCCAGTCTAAGTGGAATGAGGAGGAAGTGAAAATACAAAGTGTTGTCTAAAGCCAAACATGATACAACCATGATTCATCAAAATGTTTGGGGAATGAGTGGCTCTCATCAACCAAAAGAAGCCATACACATGGTCACCCATTAAAGAAGTATAACCCATTCTGTGTTAACCCTCTTTAGGGGAAATCATTCGTGCGTGTGCGTGTCTTTTTATGCTTTAAACTCATCATTAACAAAATTGATTACCACTTAACTTAATGCTATACATAGATGGTGAAGGGTAGGGTACTTTGAAAATATAAGTCCCCAAACACAGGGAGATTCAAATATGTACACCTAGGTGCCAGGTAGAGAGGGGTGCTTTTCGATGTTGGGGGATATGGACCAGAAGTATAGAAGGTTATCTTTAAAAAAAAAAAAAAAAAAAAAGCTTATCTTTAAGCTGTTATCATCCAAGAATAACCAAAACTATGCCCCTGTTATTTGAATAAAATCACAAGAAACAATTTTTCATGCAATTTGCATTTCCCACAATAGAAGAGTACAAAGAGGGTGAAAACATTTCATTGAGCATTTACTACCTGCCAGGTACTATTCTAAATGCTTTACCTGTAACTCACTTAATCCTCTGCAGAGCCCTGTGAACTAGGTGTGACTATCATCCTCATTGTTATAAATTTCATGAAAGAAATTGAGGAAGACACAAAGAAATGGAAAAACGTTCCATGCTCATGGATTGGAAGAACAAATACTGTGAAGATGTCAATGCTACCTAGAGCAATCTACACATTCAATGCAA
>NW_023270175.1:25278639-25284451 GCF_011800145.1 Mirounga leonina
TTGCATTGAATGTGTAGATTGCTCTAGGTAGCATTGACATCTTCACAATATTTGTTCTTCCAATCCATGAGCATGGAACGTTTTTCCATTTCTTTGTGTCTTCCTCAATTTCTTTCATGAGTATTTTATAGTTTTCTGAGTACAGATCCTTTGCCTCTTTGGTTAGATTTATTCCTAGGTATCTTATGGTTTTGGGTGCAATTGTAAATGGGATCGACTCCTTAATTTCTCTTTCTTCTGTCTTGTTGTTGGTGTATAGGAATGCCACTGATTTCTGTGCATTGATTTTATATCCTGCCACTTTACTGAATTCCTGTATGAGTTCTAGCAGTTTTGGGGTGGAGTCTTTTGCGTTTTCCACATAAAGGATCATATCATCTGCAAAGAGTGAGAGTTTGACTTCTTCTTTGCTGATTTGGATGTTTTTTATTTCTTTTTGTTGTCTGATTGCTGTGGCTAGGACTTCTAATACTGTGTTGAATAGCAGTGGTGATAGTGGACATCCCTGCTGCATTCCTGACCTTAGGGGGAAAGCTCTCAGTTTTTCCCCATTGAGAATGATATTCACTGTAGGTTTTTCATAGATGGCTTTTATGATATTGAGGTATGTACCCTCTATCCCCATACTCTGAAGAGTTTTGAAAAAGAAAGGATGCTGTACTTTGTCAAATGCTTTTTCTGCATCTATTGAGAGGATCATATGGTTCTTGTTCTTTCTTTTGTTAAGGTATTGTATCACGTTGATTGATTTGCAGATGTTGAACCAACCTTGCAGCCCAGGTATAAATCCCACTTGGTCGTGGTGAATAATCCTTTTAATGTACTGTTGGGTCCTATTGGCTAGTATTTTGGTGAGAATTTTTGCATCCATGCTCATCAAGGATATTGGTCTGTAATTCTCCTTTTTGATTGGGTCTTTGTCTGGTTTGGGGATCAAGGTAATGGTGGCCTCAGAAAACGAGTTTGGAAGTTTTCCTTCCATTTCTATTTTTTGGAACAGTTTCAGAAGAATAGGTATTAATTCTTCTTGAAATGTTTGGTAGAATTCCCCTGGGAAGCCATCTGGCCCTGGGATTTTGTTTGTTGGGACATTTTTGATGACTGCTTCAATTTCCTTAGTGGTTATAGGTCTGTTCAGGTTTTCTATTTCTTCCTGGTTCAGTTTTGGTAGTTGATACATCTCTAGGAATGCATCTGTTTCTTCCAAGTTATCTAATTTGCTGGCATATAGTTGCTCATAATATGTTCTTATAATTGTTTGTATTTCTTTGGTGTTGGTTGTGATCTCTCCTCTTTCATTCATGATTTTGTTGATTTGGGTCATTTCTCTTTTCTTTTTGGTAAGTCTGGCCAGGGGTTTATCAATCTTGTTAATTCTTTCAAAGAACCAGCTCCTAGGTTTGTTGATCTGTTCTACTGTTCTTACGGTTTCTATTTCATTGCTTTCTGCTCTGATCTTTATTATTTCTCTTCTCCTGCTGGGTTTAGGCTTTATTTGCTGTTCTTTCTCCAGCTACTTTAGGTGTAGGGTTAGGTTGTGTATTTGAGAACTGTCTTGTTTCTTGAGAAAGCCTTGTATTGCTATATACTTTCCTCTTAGGACTGCCTTTGCTGCATCCCAAAGGTTTTGAACCATTGTGTTTTCATTTTCATTGGTTTCCATGAATTTTTTTAATTCTTCTTTAATTTCCTGGTTGACCCATTCATTCTTTAGTAGGATGCTCTTTAGCCTCCATGTATTTGAGTTCTTTCCAACTTTCCTCTTGTGATTGACTTCTAGTTTCAAAGCATTGTGGTCTGAAAATAGGCAGGGAATGATCTCAATCTTTTGGTACCAGTTGAGACCTGATTTTTGACCTAGGGTGTGATCTATTCTGGAGAATGTTCCATGGGCACTAGAGAAGAATGTGTATTCCATTGCTTTGGGATGAAATGTTCTGAATATGTCTGTGAAGTCCATTTGGTCCAGTGTGTCATTTAAAGTCTTTATTTCCTTGTTGATCTTTTGCTTAGATGATCTGTCCATTTCAGTGAGGGGGGTGTTAAAGTCCCCCACTATTATTGTATTGTTGTTGATGTGTTTCTTTACTTTTGTTATTAATTGCCTTATATAATTGGCTGCTCCCATGTTAGGGGCATAGATATTTACAATTGTTAGATCTTCTTGTTGGATAGACCCTTTAAGTAGGATATAGTGTCCTTCTCCATCTCTTATTACAGTCTTTGGTTTAAAATCTAATTTGTCTGATAGAAGGATTGCCACCCCAGCTTTCTTTTGGTGTCCATTAGCATGGTAAATGGTTTTCCACCTCCTCACTTTCAATCTGGAGGTGTCTTTGGGTCTAAAATGAGTCTCTTGCAGACAGCATATCGATGGGTCTTGTTTTTTAATCAATCTGATAGCCTGTGTCTTTTGATTGGGGCATTTAGCCCATTCACATTCAGGGTAACTATTGAAAGATATGAATTTAGTGCCATTGTATTGCCTATAAGGTGACTGTTACTGTATATTGTCTGTGTTCCTTTCTGGTCTATGTTGCTTTTAGGATCTCTCTTTGCTTAGAGGACCCCTTTCAATATTTCTTGTAGGGTTGGTTTCGTGTTTGCAAATTCCTTTAGTTTTTGTTTGTCCTGGAAGCTTTTTATCTCTCCTTCTATTTTCAATGACAGCCTAGCTGGATATAGTATTCTTGGCTGCATATTTTTCTCATTTAGTGCTCTGAATATATCATGCCAGTCCTTTCTGGCCTGCCAGGTCTCTGTGGATAGGTCTGTTGCCAATCTAATGTTTCTACCATCATAGGTTACATATCTCTTCTCCCGAGCTGCTTTCAGGATTTTCTCTTTGTCTCTGAGACTCGTAAGTTTTACTATTAGATGTCGAGGTGTTGACCTATTTTTATTGATTTTGAGAGGGGTTCTTTGTGCCTCCTGGATTTTGATGCCTATTTCCTTCCCCAAATTAGGGAAGTTCTCTGCTATAATTTGCTCCAATATACCTTCTGCCCCTCTCTCTCTTTCTTCTTCTGGGATCCCAATTATTCTAATGTTGTTTCATCTTATGATATCACTTATCTCTCGAATTCTGCCCTCGTGATCCAGTAGTTGTTTATCTCTCTTTTTCTCAGCTTCTTTATTTTCCATCATTCGGTCTTCTATATCACTGATTCTCTCTTCTGCCTCATTTATCCTAGCAGTTAGCACCCCCATTTTTGATTGCACCTCATTAATAGCCTTTTTTATTTCAACTTGGTTAGATTTTCGTCCTTTTATTTCTCCAGAAAGGGTTTCTCTAGTATCTTCCATGCTTTTTTTCAAGCCCAGCTAGTATCTTTAAAGTTATGACTCTGAACTCTAGATCCGACATCGTACTAATGTCCGTACTGAGTAGGTCCCTGGCAGTCGGTACTACCTCTTGTTCTTTTTGTTGAGGTGATTTTTTTCTGTCTTGTCATTTTGTCCAGAGGAGAATAGGTGAATGAGAGAACAAAATGCTAACATGGTAACAACATCCCCAGAAAATATACTCTAAACAAATCAGAAAAGACCTGAACCCGGGGGGAAAAGAAAGGGAAAGAAAGAAAAAAGAAAAAGATAAAAACAAACAAAAACAGAACAAAACAAAACAAAACAAAACAAAACAGAATATGATCAAATATGATCAGGCTGGTGCATAGATCAGTGCCACACACTAGATTTTGGGTATATTTTGGTCTGTTAGAAGAAAGTGCCTCCCAAAATTTTAAAGAAAGAAAAACTTATATATGTACAAAAATAAGGGTTGATATGATGAAGGGATAGAATATGACTCTAAGAATGAAAAATAAAAATATTTTTTAAAAAAGGGATTGATAAGATGTTGGTTGAAAAAGGAAAAAAGAAAAATTCAAAAAAAAAGTTAAAAAAAATTTAACTTTGAAAGACTAAAGAATCATGGTAAAAAAAGCCATGGTTTCTATGTGCAGTATTCCCCTAGCGCTGGAGTTCTGCCATTCTCATTGATCAGTAAACTTGGTCTTGGCTGGCTGTTCTCACTGATCTTCTGGGGGAGGGGCCTGTTGCCGTGGTTCCCAAATGTCTTTGCCGGTGGCGGAATTGCCCCGCCCTTGCCCGGTCCGGGCTAAGTAATCTGCTCGGGTTTGCTCTCGGGAGCTTTTGTTCCCTGCAAGCTTTCCGTACAGCTTTGGAGGCAGAGAGTGAAAATGGCGGCCTCCCAATCTCTGCCCCGGAGGAGCCGAGAACTTGGGGCCCCGCTCCTCAATGCACCCCCAGAGAAAAGCAGTCAGTCACTCCCATTTCCTGGTCTCCAGCCACACTCCGTGCTCACCCGGCCTGTGACCGAGCGTTTCTATCTCTGGCACCCGACCCCGTGTGGTCTCCAGACCCAGCAGATCCCTGCGGTGCGCTCCTGCGCCGCTCCTCCCGGGGGAGGAAGGGGAGTCTCCCCGGATCTGCCGCTTCTGGGTCCCTGCTGGAGGAGCAGTGGCCCGACTGTGCCGTGGATCACGGTTTATGGCAATCCCGAGCTGAGAGCCCGTGCCTGGGCTCTGTCTCTGCAGCCGGCTTCCCCGCTCTGATCCCTGGGTGCTGCACTCAGGCACCCCCAGTCTTTCTGTGACCCCAAAGGTCCTGAGACCACACTGTCCCACGAGGGTTCCCCCCCGCCGCTTAGCCACCGGAGTGACGTCCCTCAGCGGAGGCGACTTCTAAAAGTTCCGATTTTGTGCTCCGCGGCTCTATCACTTGCCAGAAGCGGCCAACGGAGGCCCCCTCCCCCCCCCCGGCTATCCTCCCGAATATCACCTCGGATTCACTTCTCCGCACATCCTACCTTCCAGAAAGTGGTCGCTTTTCTGTTCAGAGAGTTGTTGCTATTCTTTTCTTCGATCTCCTGTTGAGTTTGTAGGTGTTCAGAATGGTTTGATCCCTATCCAGCTGAATTCCTGGGACCAGATGAAATTTAGGTCTCCTACTCCTCCGCCATCTTGCTCCCGATATGAGGAATTCTTAATCTCAGTTAACAAACTGAGGGTTGCTGGAATGGTGGGGGGGGAGGGATGGGGTGGCTGGGTGATGGACATTGGGGAGGGTATGTGCTATGGTGAGCACTGTGAACTGTGTAAGACTGATGAATCACAGACCTGTACCTCTGAAACAAATAATACATTATATGTTAAAAAAAAAAAAAAAAAGGGGGAAGTAGGAAGGGAAAAATGAAGGGGGGGGGAATCAGAGGGGGAGACGAACCATGAGATACTATGGACGCTGAGAAACAAACTGAGGGTTCCAAAGGGGAGGGGGGTGGGGGGATGGGTATTAAAGAGGGCACGTATTGAATGGAGCACTGGGTGTTATATGCAAACAATGAATCAGGGAACACTACATCAAAAAGATAAATAAATAGAGAAAAAAATAAAAAATAAAAATAATGATAACAAAGAGTAAGATATAAGGTTAGCATACAAAACTCAATTGCTTTCCTAAATACCAACAATTAAAACTGGAATTTGAAATTTAAAAAACAATACCATTTGCAACAACAGTATTGTGTTGGCTATTCAGGGTCTTTCATCTTTCCCTATAATCTTTACAGCCAGTTTGTCAATAACTACAAAATAACTTGCTGAGATTTTGATTGGAATTACTTTGAATCCATAGATCATGTTAGACAGAATTGATATCTTATTGATACCGAATCTTCCAATTTGTGAACATGGAGTATCTCTTTATTATATAGATTTTGTGGTTTTCCACATAGAGATCCTGTACATATTTTGTTTGATTTCAAACAAGATTCAGTATTAATAAGATA
>NW_023270175.1:25284461-25435281 GCF_011800145.1 Mirounga leonina
GTACATATTTTGTTTGATTTCAAACAAGATTCAGTATTAATAAGATATCAGTTCTGTCTAACATGATTTACAGATTCAAAGTAATTCCAATCAAAATCTCAGCAAGTTATTTTGTAGTTATTGACAAACTGGCTGTAAAGATTATAGGGAAAGATGAAAGACCCTGAATAGCCAACATAATACTGAAAAATAAGAACAAAGATGGAGGACTCACACTACCCAATTTCAAGACTTAGTATAAAGCTACAGTAGTCAAGAGTATGGTATTGATGAAAGAGTAGACATATAGAAGAATGGAACAGAGTAGACAAACCAGAAATAAAGCCACACATATAGTCAACTGATTTTTGACAAAGGAGCAAAGGCAATTCAATGAGGAAAGCGTAGTGTTTTCAACAAATGGTGTTGGAACAATTGGATGTTCATATGGAAAAAAAGGAACCTAGACACAGATCTTATATCTTTCACAAAAATTAACACAAAATGGATCATAGGTCTAAATATAAAGTGAAAAACAATGAAACTTCTATAAGAAAACATAGGAGAAAACCTAGAAGACCGTGGGTTTGGAAATGAGCTTTTATTTTTTTAATTTTTTTAATTTAAATTTTACTTAGTGAACATACAATGCAATATTGGTTTCTGGAGTAGAATTCAGTGATTCACCACTTATATACAACACCCAGTGCTCATCGTAAGTGCCCTCCTTAATCCTCATCCCCTATCTAGCATATCCCCCACCTACCTCCCTCCATCAACCCTCCGTTTGTTCTCTATCGTTAAGAGTCTCTTATGGTAGGGTGCCTGGGTGGCTCAGCTGCTTGAACATCCGATCTTTGATTTCAGCTCAGGTCATGATCTCAGGGTCCTGAGACTGAGCCCCATATCAGGCTCCATGCTCAGTGGGGAGTCTGCTCAAAGATTCTCTCTCCCTCTGCCCCTCCCCCTGCTCTTTCTCTTTCTATAATAAATCAATCAATCTTTGGAAAAAAGAGGCTCTTATGGTTTGTTTCCCTCTCTCCCTTTGGAAATGAGCTTTTAAATTCAAAACCAAAAGCATGATTCATAAAAGAAATTTGATAAGTTGGACTTCACTAAAATGAAAAACTTTACTGTGATAGACACTGTCAAGAGAATGAAAAGACAAACCACAGACTGGGAGAAAATACTTTAAAAACACACGTCTCTAAAAGACTTGCATTCAAAATATACAAAAAATTCTTAAAACTCAGTAAGAAAACAAACAACACAATTTGAAATTGGGAAAAAGATCCAAATAGATACTTCACCAAAAGACAAATACAGCTGACAAATAAGCGTATGAAAAGAGGCTCAACATCATTTGTCATTAGGGAACTGCAAATTAAAACAAGATATCATGCGGCGCCTGGGTGGCTGACCCAGTTAAGCGACTGACTCTTGGTTTTGGCTCAGGTTGTGATCTCAGGGTCATGAGATCAAGCCTGGTGTCAGGCTCTGCACTTAGCAAGGAGTCTGCTTGTGACTCTCTCCCTCTCCCTCTGCCCCTCCCCCTACTCTCTCCTTCTCTCAAATAAATAAATCTTTTTTAAAATAAATAAGCAAATAAAACAGGATACCTATTAGAATAGCTAAGACCTGACCATGCCAGCAGCTGATGAGGATGCAGAGCAACAGGAACTCTCATTCACTGTTGATGGGAATGCCAAATGGTACAGCCACTTTGGAAGACAGCATGGCAATTTCTTATAAAGCCGAACATAATCTTACCATATGATCCAGCAATCATGGACCTTGGTATTTACCAACTAATAGGAATAATTATGTTCACACAAAAACATGCATGCAAGTGTTTAGGGCAGCTTTATTCACAATCGTCAAAAACTGGAGATGTCCTTCAATGGGTGATGGGTAAACAACCTGTGGAACATTCATTCAATGGACTAGTATTCAGAGATTTTAAAAAATGAGCTAAGCCACAGACAGACATGGAGGAATCTTGAATGTATACTGCTAAGTAAAAGAAGCCAGTCTAAAAAGGCCACATACTGCATGATTCCAGCTATACGACATTCTGGAAAAGGCAAAACTATGGAGACAGTAAAAAGACCAGTGGTAAACTGGGGCTCCAGGGAGAGGGACAGGGTTGAATAGGTGAAGCACAAGGGATTTTTAGAGCTATGAAATTATTCTATATGATAATGCAATTGTGGATACATAACATTATGGATTTGTCAAAATCTGTTGAACTTCAGGGCACAAAAAGTGAACCCTGGTGTATACAAATTTTTAGAAATCATTGAGGTCAGGGGAATTCCAGGGCAGAAGGCAGAATGTGACAAAGCAATCTAACTGTATTAGACTTGTGAAACAAACATACTAAGGAGAGGGGGTGCTGACTTAAGTAACTTTGGAAATGAGTGGGGTCTGTAAAATAACGGCAAACACACACACAATCGCTGCTGTAGTTGGAAATGTTGTCTTCCATGGGAGTACAGGGTAATGTTTCTGAAATTGTGTATATACTGGATTTAACAATTCAAGTAAACGGGTAGCAGATGGTGGGAACCAGGTTTCTTAGTGTGGGTGTGGAAGTCTGCAGATCAGCAGGAGAGGTGGTTAGAAAGATTTATGTGGTGATGGATGGAATATCGGTATGAATTCGTGTTTCACGTAATAGAAATACAGAGGTTACATCCAGAAATATTTATATATGTATATATGCACAGGTTAGCGCACACACATATTTTCTTGCTCTGTCAGCTGAAAGGGCCTCGAAGCAACAAAACGCCAGCAGCACTGGGTACAACTAGGGCCCAGATCCTGGTTTCTAATACCATTCTTCTGTAAAAGGAACCAGGTTCCCTGGAGAAAAGACTGATTCTAGGACTGGGGAAGGAAGTATACACGATGAGCCTGGGACATCTTGTAGTGCCAGAAAGTATGGAAGTGCTCAAAACAAAACAAAAAAGTCCAAAAAATTTTTTACGAGTATGTCAAAGGGAACAGGAGCCCAATGAAAAGCTCTCAATGTCCAAAACTGGAATAATTTCAACCTCAAAATAAAGCAGTGTTACAGGATAACCCGAAGTATAAAAAAAAAATCCAAGAGCCCAAACTCCTATAAATAAATGACTGAATAAATTAATAAGTGGCAAAGAAGAAATATACCTCCTGTGCAGAAGAATGCCAAATAATTGATGTAGATTCTCCATCCTTGAGGAGGTGGAGCATAATTCCCCACTCCCTAAGTATGGGCTATGCATAGTGACTTCCTTCCGAAGAGTACAGTATGGAAATGGGGAAAAAAGGGTAGCTTCACAGTGGAGAAACCTGACAAACACTAACTTAGGTGATCAAGAATAATATCAACAGTGATAAGTCATGTTAATAAATATGCACCCTTGATATGGTAACAATAGCACACATAATCCTAGTATAATAATGGTAAAAACGTCAGACAAATCCCAACAAAGGAATATTTTACCAAATACCTGACCAGTATTCTTCAAAGTTGTCAAGGTCGGGGTGCCTGGGTGGCTCAGTCGGTTAAGCATCTGCCTTCAGTTCAGGTCATGATTCCAGGGTCCTGGGATCGAGCCCCGTGTTGGGCTCCCTGTTCAGCACGGAGTCTGTTTCTCCCTCTCCCTCTGCCCCTCCCTCCAACTTGTGCTCTCTCTCAAAGAAAATCTTAAAAAAAAAAAAAAGCTGTCATCAGAAACAAGGACAGTATAAGAAACTGTCACAGCCAAGAAAAACCTAAGAAGACTCACAATTAAATGTAATGCAGTATCCTGGATGGAGGCCTGGAACACAAAAAGGACATTAAGTAAAATCTGCAGAAACTTGAATAATAACTGTAGTTTACAATAATGTATCAATATCGGTTCCTTGCTTGTACCAAATGTCTCATGGTAACCTAAGATGTTAGCAGTAGGGGAAACTGAGTATGGGGTATGCGGGAACTCTGCACCATCTTCCCAATTTTTCTATAACTCTAAAACAGTTCTGAAAAATAAAGTTTATTTAGAAAATATCATTTTAAAAAAAGAAGTAGGGGGACTGTTTAAAATAAGAAACTGGAGAGACACACTGAACAATATAGTTTGCGAACATTGGTGGGGGCAGCTATGAAAGTCATTCTGGGGATACATGGGGAAATTTGAATATAATATTGGATGATTCACCATTTTCTTCAGGGTGAGAGTGGTATGTGGTTAAATGGGAAATGTCCTCATCCTTATAGGAACAGACCACTGACGTATTTAGGGATGTCATGGTGTTGTGAAGTGTGATTATGAAGTCCACACTTAACCATAAACTATTCAGGAGGGGACAAAAGCACGTTTGGAGACAACAAAAGCAAAAGTGGCAAAATGTTAGGAATGGTGACCAAATGAAAAATGTATTGGCATTCCTCGTAGTATTCTTTCATGATTTCTGTAAGTTTGAAATTTTTCAAAGTAAAATTTTAGAAAAATATCAGTAGGATTCTAGAAATGGACAAAATGATACTAAAGGCCCTCTGGAAATATAAACATGCATGAATAACTAGGAAAAAGTCCTGAAAATAGTAATAATGCAGTGTGGACTAGCAATGTGAAATATGAAAGTGTATAGCAACTTAAAATAATTAAAAGACTGGTAATTTTTGAAACAGACTTCAGAGCTCAGAAACAGATCTAAATATACACGGAAATTCAATGTATGGATGAAGATGGCTTTTCAAATCAGTGTGGGGAAAAAAGCAAAAAAGTGGGGCTGCGATAACCAGATAGCCATTTGGGGAGAAAAGTGTTGAATCCTTACCTCATTCCTTCTACCTAAATAAAGTCCAAATGAATCAAAGATTTAAAGGTTAAAAAAAAAACTTAAAAGTACTGGAAAAATACATTAAATTTATTCTTAAATGTAAAGAAGGCCTTTTTAAGCAAGGCATGAATCCCTGAAGCCATAAAGACTGATAAGTTTAACTACATAAGTAAGTAAATAAATAAATCAATCTCAGGAAAATATTCTTAAACATATGACAATGGACCAATTTTCTTAGCTTACAAAGAGCTCATACAAATCAGTAAAAAACAAATCATCTAATAGAAAACAGAACATGACCACACAGTTCACAGAAAATGAAATATAAGTAACCAATAAGCATGAAAATGTGTTCCATATCCTTCATTAACATGCAATATAGCTAACGCAAGATGTAAGATATCATTTATTCCGTTTCAGATGATCAAATGTTCAAAAGTTTAGTACCCAGTATCAGCGTGGGCCTCGGAAATAATTGTTCTTACAAATTATACGTGGGAGAATAACTGGGCCAAGATTCCTGGAGAACAATTTGGCAATAACTACTTAATTGAAAATGAAAAATACCCTTTGATCCAGCAATTCTATTGCTAAGAATTAACTCTGGGTATAATCTCATTATATGTATAACTATGTTCACGGCAATATGGTTTAGCTATAGTAAAATATTGAAAACAACCTGAGATCCTCTCAGTGTTTGAACATTTGTAACACATTCCTACATTGGAAAACCACACGGTCATTAAAAATACTGAGGTATTTCTGTATATTCTGATACAGAAAGATCTTTTAAGACACAGGTAGCAAAAAACAGCAACGTACAGAAGAATGTCTGATTCCATTAAGGTAAAGTTTTTAAAATATATATTGGCTGGCAAATAATTTTTCCCCAAACGAATGTACAGGATACTCTAAGCTGATTCCCTTTGGAGAGAGGCATTAGGCACAGGAGGGAAGGGGACAAGTTTTAATGACATGCCTTTCTGTACCATCTGATTTTTTTGTTTTTGCCACATGCATATATCATCTTTATTTTTCCCTTTTTAAAGAATACTTGATTTGGATAAGTGCCAAGTTTTATAAACCAGAACTGCCCCTTGGGTTTTCATCAGACTCTGGATTTGCCCTCTGATGCTTTTAATCGTAATGATTTCCCGTTGGGTCTAAAGTTATAACAAATTTGTGATGGAATGATGGGACACTGCTACTCAAGGACTGAAATTCTTATACCCCAAAGGTCCTTTGATAATTTAGAAATATAAATGAGATTACACATTCTATTTAGACTCTAAAAAAAACATAAAATTGCAATTCGACTTCACATGTACAATAAAAAGTAAAGTATCCATTGAATTTAGTAGAACAGCATCGCACTTGGAAAAAAAAAATACAGCCATAAAATTCTCTCTTACATTTTTCTGGGGACAGAGAAGAGAATGAGATTTAAAAAACAAAAACAAAAACAAAAACCACTACCAAAAACAGGGTGAGACAATCATTTATTTATTGGACAGGGCAAGGCCATTTAAAGAGAGGAAACATATCCAAAAGGAGGTGTTTAGCTTGGTGTTACAGGCATTGATGTTCACAACAAACAACACTACTCAATACATCATGGAAACAGGCCACATACAACCAGGAAGCTGCTGTCATGCCACTCAAAAATAAGCCACAGTGCTTTGGAAACAATCATTAGGGAGTTACAGAGCATCATGGTCTCCAATCGCCGATCTGCATTTTCTGTGGCTGGGCCATTAGCCCATAGCATTTGGCTGGTTCCCTAGTTATTAAGAAGTCTCTTCCTATATTCTAGAGAGCCTTCGATAGTGCACACTTCTGAATGTCACTAAAATCGCAATCAACTGCAGGCTTAACTAGCTTACATCACTACATTTTTTTTGGACTACCCTAGGTAGTCATGGACTGTCTCAAAGTATTATAAATAAAATTCTGAATTTAATCCATTTAGCACTGTTACGATGCACCCAAATCACCTCTATTCCTATGGTACACACTGGAAAAAGAAAACAGAAATTCATTGGAGGAAATTGAAGAAGAAATTTGGGAAGCTCACCTGGCCCGAGGTATACAAGCTGCTAGCAAAGTTAGATGCACCTGAAAACTATGTCAATTCTCTGCCAAACTATGGGGCATCATTTTTACTGGGACTTTCCTGACTGGGCAGGCAAAGATTTCAATATCCATTCTAGAGACTAGCCAAAATATTATAAATAGTCATATATCACGAGTGCTTGGTTATGAGGAAAAGCCATTCAGCCTAAGATTGACGAAGAAACGTGGTAAGTGCCTGGCCCTCCCTACTCCACATCTACTGATTTGACCAACCACTTCCTTTCACAGCGATCACAGTTCTCAAGGGGAGAAGTTCTCACTCCACATAGAACAAAACTATACTTGGGAAGCCAGTCACTAAAGACCAGACATTGTGAGAATCCATTCATATTAAAGGACCAGAATAGGCGAATCTAGAGAGGCAGAAAGTACATTAGTGGTTGCCCGGAGCTGGGAGGCACTGGGGCAGGGGGATATGAGAGGCACCCGCTAAAGGGTACAGGGTTTCTTCTGGGGGTGATAGAAATGTCCTAAAATGCATTGTGGTAGTGGTTGTACAACTTTGCGAATATATGATAAAACCATTGAACTGTACCCTTTAAATGGCTGCATTGAAGGTATGTAAATAATAAAAAAGGAAGGCAGCCCCCAAAGAGAAAAGGCCCTTTCGAATCAAGTCACACCTGAGGAAATGGCAGGCCAGCCTGACGGAAGGAGCTTGTTTCTCATACAATATATATATATATATATTTTTTAAGATTTTATTTATTTATTCATGAGAGACAGAGACAGAGAGAGAGAGGCAGAGGGAGAAGCAGGCTCCCAAGGAGCAGGGAGCCCGATGCGGGACTCGATCCCAGGACCCTGAGATCATGACCTGAGCCGAAGGCAGACGCTTAACCATCTGAGCCACCCAGGCGCCCCTCTCATACAATATTTTGATTTAATTATCACATTAACCCCTGAATTCCATTTTTAACTCATTTCTAAATTATCTTGGGCTATCAGCAGATTTCTAACTTTGTTCTCCTTAGAGAGCAGAGTCAGTGTTCCATTGATATATTGGGTTGGCAAAACAAAACTAAACAACAGTAAAAGCTCAATGACAAAAGAGTCTCGTGCTTTGGGGCTGTGTGTTACCAGGCAGAATAGAAGAGCTGAAGTCCATTTCTAATGGGAAAAATGCCATCCAGCAGAAGGGCCTCTTATGACTCTTGCCGAAAGCGTGTTGCTTTTCAAGTCTGCATAGTTATTCCCTTTGCACCTATACAATTCAAAGAAAGCAATGTTTTCATACCTGTACAGTTCAACAAAAGCAACCTCCTTTACAAAGAAATATTAAGCTCCCTGCAGATCAAAGGGCTAGCCAAATCCCCTAAACCCAAAATTACTGTTTCTAAAAAAAGTCTACTCTGTCCCCTCATCCTCAACTTCGGCAGCATCCAACAAAGATGGAAAAACTCTAAGCCTGCTAACGAATCCGAAGCTATAAAACAGTTTCTTAAATGACTTTAATTGTTTTTCATTGAAGATATTAGTTCCAAATATTTAAAACATATTTGTCCCAATGCCTTTGAAGCCTACCTTTGATGAGAAGTTTCCTTTAGTTTTACTAATTTGCTAGTTTAGTAAGCAATAAAATAACAGAGACTTTGAATAAGTTAAACTGGCTGATGACAAGTAATCAGTTTTCTTCAGTGATTACTATTTTTCTACACAGGCAGGATAACCCATGAAATCATGAATGGTCTTTTGGTCTGTCTTCAACTATTCTTTAACTACATAACCAACTGGGGAAATTTCTGACAGAGAAATGAAGAGAACACAAGTAGCTTTACAGCAAGTTGAATTTGTTAAATATATTTATGACAAAGAATTTCTGACACAAGAATTGCTCACTGCACACAGAACCCCAGAGAAGTGATGAAACAAGACAGTCGATGTTAGGAGGTATATGGGAGTGGGGTGGGGCAAGAAGTCATGAGAAATTAAAAACTGGCAAGCATCTGCTGAAGCAGAGCCACTTTTTAGGGGTCGTAAGAAAAACTGATAAGCCACCATTTTGGTCTCTTTAGAGAAGTCCGTTTGTTGTTAAGAACCGAAGACTTTTTAACTTTCATTCATGCTGCAAAATGCAGTAGTCACATTATTTCCAAAAGGATCCTAAAAACTCAAGTGCAAAAGAAAAGAAATCTAAGAAAATAAATAATTACAAAATCATCAACATTTTTCAAAGTAATGTGTTCAAAACAGTGACTTTTACAAATGATATGAATTTGTTTTAAATGGAAAAAAGAATTCTCTCTATGAAAGATCAAAGACTCATTTCACAGATAACTTATGCTCCATTAACGATTTGATTAACAGTGTACAAACAAGAGCCACAGACTTTTTTTAATTAGGTCTGAAAGATCAATATAATATAAATACTGATGATGGGGGGAGTGTTTTATACCCCAAACTCCAATATTCCAGCTCTGTGTCCTGTCCTGTTATTATAATTTGTAAAAATCTTAACGACGCAGTGATTCAAGTTTTCGTAACTTCAATGATGTGTTCGAGGACAATGCATCTTGATTTGAAGAGTTTGTTGTATCCGAAGGCCGGAACAGTACTCGACCACGATGGTTAAATACATAAAATGATGGGTGATTCCTTAATGTGTCAAATGTCCTTAAAAGAAAAAAACAAAGTATCCACTTTAGATACACCTGTACAAAAGCCTATTTGAAAACAAGCAGGCTTCTAATGAATTATGAATTTGCTATGGGTTATACTCTTAACTAAGTTTAAATCCATGAGATCAGGCTATACATGGCAATCATATTGGGTCTCGTGATTTTTTTTTTCCTGTACAAGGAAAATAAGAAACCTGGAAAAGCAACATAAAGCTCTCAAATCTTTCTTTCAGCCACTCCTTCCAAGATGCCTATGACTATAGCACAAATAATCGCTCAGCTTTAATCACTTCTATAAATCTTAAAACTAGCTAGCCCATGCCAAATAGTCTTTTAAAAAACCAGTACATAGATTGTACCTTTGATTATTCTCATTTGGCCCTCACTATTCAAGCAATATGATCATTTCATAGATCTGTTTCCAAGAATCTTTCAAATACAACAAAAAAACTCCTTTGGCCCTTCTGTACCTACTGTTGTCCAAACTCATATATTTTGCTACCACCTACTAAATTTATATATTTTGCTACCACCTACTTAATGCCATTCTGTTTTACTTCTTTCTTTCCTGGCCCTTTGCCTGTGATTCTTGGTAGACTCTTTGTAAGAACTATAGTGGGTGGTAATAGTAGAGTATCCTTTCTTCTTTCCCAATGAGATATGTGTAGTCGAAAAAAGTTCACAAACACCTAAGTGTACGGCTTTTAGTACTGGTTTGTTTAAACATTATTTTCCTGAACAAAGACAACTCTGCCTTGATAAAAACTCAAATCTCAAAGTCAGCCCACCTAAAATTCCAAGCATACTCCTACATAAAACAGGAAGCCTGACATGTGACTATTTAAAATGTAAATTGAAAAGTAAAAGTAACGAGGGGGTGAGTTTCTTCTAACAAATAAATGTTTATTGTGAACCCTTCTGAGGACACATTGTAAAGGGTTAAAATTTCCAGGCTCAAGAAGGTAGGTAAAGTCCAGAGATGGAATTGAACAAAGCTAAAGGATAACTTTATGAAAGTAAGCAATATGGAAAAGAAAAGCAAGCCAAGCTCAAGAAAATAGCTTAGAAGCAGCACAGGAGAAAAGAGAAAGCAGAATAACAAATATACTGTAATCCAAGAATAGGAAAAGGCCAAAGAGCAGTTTAGGTCACAGTCTAGGCTCAAGTGATAGAGGAAACGGACCAAAAACCCCTATTCTTCCAAAGACTAAGCTGAGACATGAGGATAAAAAGAGGAAAAAATGGAAGGGAGGGGGGTGGGAGGGGAGGGAAGGAAAAAAGAAAAGATGAAAGGAAAACATTTCTGAGGGAATATCTTCCTATTTGTCTATCCCCTTCCACCCATCGAACCAATAAATAATTTTAAGCAAATATAACATGACATCTGAGTCTAATGTCAATAATCTGTCATTCAACTTCCATTTTTCTATCATATCAAACACTGCCTCAATATTTTGACCTCATTATTCACACAAACTGCATCATCAAAATGTAAAAACAAAATCAACTTTTATGTACCAGAAAACATACATTTTAAATTATGTAAATGAAGCAAAACCCCTATGAAACGAAGTGCCTATGAAAAGGGAAGGACTTACTTATTTTTTAGTTCTGAAGTGGCATCCATGTCTTTAAACTCTCCTGCAATATGAACTATACCATAACAGGTAACTGCAAAGGCCAGAAGTGTCTGAAGAACTATCTGTGAGTATAAAGATTGAGATTATCAAATAACATACAAATGTTATCATAAAAATTTGTAATTTTCCCTCCATCTCTTTTTAGCCTCTGACACGTATTTCTCCCAGATCCTATCGAGTCAATTCTCACTTTAAATAATTTGAACTCAGACACAATAAAATCTTCTACAAATTCTGTGGAGCAGCTGCAAAAATACTTCTAGGTTTTGCTCAAATAGCAAACAGGTACTGAGCCATTCAGAACTCAGTTACCAACTATTACCTGCTTCCAAGAGCAACTAAGACTTTGTTAATGTATTATTGTTAAATATCATAGAGTATAAAGAAGAATACCCCTGGACCCACCACCCAGCTTAAGAAATAAAACTACCAGTCCCTTTCTAGTCCCACGTGTCCCTCTCCAATTATTTCCTTCACCAACCCCCTCAAAGTTAACTATAGTTAACTATTGTACTGAATTGTATATTAATCAATTCTCTAAGGCTTTTCTTTATAATTTTACCAGATATGTATGTACCTCTAAAAAGTATATTGCTTACTTTTTCCCATCTTTGAACTTTGTGAGATTCATCCCTGTTGTAGTATATCCTTAGAGCCATTCATTTTCTTTGTATTCTATATTTCATTATATGAAAATACCACAATTTATTCATTCCACTGCTGATGGCTATGTGGGCTGTTTCCTGTGTGTTACTTTCACAATGCCTATAGAGATACCCTGCAGTAGGTCTCCTGGCACATGCGAGTAGAATCACTGGGGGAGAGTATACACACATTCAACTTCACTAGGTAATACCAAAACGTTTTCCAAAGAGGTTGTGCAAGCAAAAACTTGCAGTGTTTGATATTAACCAACCTGGGATTACAGGCACATTTGATTTTCTTGACTGTGATTTTTCTGCATTTTTCAGATTTCCCAGTTTGTAAACAGAAGCAAGGCATTTTAAGTAGATATAAATGAATATGTGTGTGGTATTAGGGGAGGGGTAATCTACCACAAAGCAAAGCAAAGGTGATAGGAGAGTGGCTTAATAGTCCCATCTATCATAACTTTCATTACAGACAACTAAAGTCAAAATTAGCCACAAGCTATTACTCTAACTTTCTGAATTAAAACTAATGTCACATGTTATACCAGCTTACACATTCCTGCCACCAGTGAACCAAGACCTATTTCATACAATGCAATCATAGGCACCATTAACAAGAATGTGGCAAATCTATGAGTTATCATGAAGTTACGTCAAGATAAATAATGTTAAGTAATAAAAGGCTGATTATAAAACTATACATATATACACATAGACAATAACTTTTTAAAAGAAAAACTGTTTTGATTAGGTAAAACTATACATAATGTAAATAAAGAATGCTGTTTATGCACAGGAGGAGAGCTGAACTACTGACATACTCCAAACTGGTGGGAGTAGCAGCAGAACTGCTGAGCAGTGAGGTCACTTCTCTTTTTTATTGTATGGGGTCAGTTTTACTTTTTATGCTTACTGCTTGATTCTGTTACAAAGAAGTTACTATCTTGTCATTTAAAATCCATTAAAGATAAAAAAAAATGGTGAGTGGAGTTCACATATCATTTCAGCTTAAAAAAAAAAAAAACACTTCCTTGTTTTTCCTTACTTTTGCCACCTACATATATGTCCCTAAACAATGTTTAGTTTTGCTTGTTCTTAGACTTTACATAAAAAGGAACTTTGCTAAGAAATAAAGTCAAGTAATCAACTTAAGTCCATCTCAGACTATGAACAGAGCAACTTCTAGAACGACTACTTAAACTACAGTTCTAGAAACCAAACAGAGAAATCTTTTGTTTCCAAATCTTCGGGTTTCACAATGAGTGACAAAGAGTAAAGTAGTGAACAGATGTTACTTCATGTCTGGAAAAATTTAAGAGAACAAGAACCAGTAAAAAATTATTATAAGCTATGTGGCTAATTTTTAAAATATATTTTAACGGAATATAAATGACCAACTTACATCTATTGGCAGTGATTCATCTTCCTTTTCTGTTAATCGCATATAAGAACGATCTATAAACCAGAAGCATACCATTAAGGAAATTGTAGCCCATTTTTCTTTCTTAAAATGCAAGCAAATCAATATACCAAAGAAGCGGCTGACTTATATGCTACATAAAGTAATGCTAATCCCGGATTCCTCAAAAACCTCTATCTTCTAAGGCAGTCAGCCTGATCTTGAACTATTTTACTTTCATCATGACCTGCTTTGTCACCTTACAAAACACGGTAAGAGTGAAAGGTGAGCAAGTATGAGGAAGAAATACCTAAACATGTTGGGTTTTTTTTTTTTTTTTTTCCTTTCGGTACTATGGGAAAACTAGAATCCTCTGAAACTAACAAGTTTCTTTCACTAACTGGTCAAAGAAATCACAATTATTTAAAAACGGATAATCCTACAGAAAACCTCAACTCTGAAATAGCACCGCCATCACAAGGTATGGATAAAGTAATACTGGCATGGACATGTTTTTTTCCTGAGAGACTATGTTGGGGCAGCGGTGGGATAGGAGAAATTCCAGAACGTCAATTTCTTTTTTTTTTTTTTTTTAAGATTTTATTTATTTATTTGACAGAGAGAGACACAGCGAGAGAGGGAACACAAGCAGGGTGAATGGGAGAGGGAGAAGCAGGCTTCCCGCTGAGCAGGGAGCCCGATGTGGGGCTCGATCCCAGGACCCTGGGATCCTGACCCAAGCCGAAGGCAGACGCCTAACGACTGAGCCACCCAGGTGCCCCCAGAACGTCAATTTCTGCCTCTCTGATTAAGTCCTAATTCTGCTGCTGCCTTAGCCTCAGGAAGCAGCAAGGTATGAAAGAAAAGGACCAGGATTTGGAAGCTGATAAGCCTGGATCATAAAACCAGCTCCTCCACTTACTGTCACTGACTTTATCTCATCAAACCTTAAGACATCTTCATGCACTGTAACATGCATCTCAATTTCAGAGTGTTAAAATGTAGGAGTGGGAGGGGGAGTGTGTCTCAGAATCAAAGAAATACAGTATCTTTCTGCTAAGTGTCTGCAACAGTAAAATGGGGATAGTGGGAAGATTACAGTAGATACATGGTAGCCATTCCGCCGTAACAAAGTTCATCCCAGCAAAGGTGAGCTTGCCATAGCACAACAGTGTGCTTGCTATCTGCTACTACAGTCTGACACGACACAATTCGCTTCAAAGGTAAATATCAGTCCTTTTGCAACATGAGCATTATAAAGAGGTCCCACTGCAGTGACGAATGCCACAAGGCATTCTCATCCCACCGGAGACACAAAAACACAAAATCCTAATTCTAGAAAAACCTGGCACGATCCCTACTTAACAATGTGCTGTGGACTTAAAAACCCAAATTGCTGTGAGTGAACATGCAGTGACTCTTAAAAGAAAATGTGTTTAGAGACATTTCTGAAGTTTTATCTTACAGGTTTAAAGAAACATCAATCCAATACCAAAAATAGGTTTGGCTAACTTCCTACTTGTCCGTTCAATTCCTAGCCAGCTTTCTTCTTTGCATGCAGCCTAATCGGACTCTAACACTACCTCTAACCAGGCATTTCCTCATCTGTAAAACGAAGGGGTTGGACTTTAGAGATCTCCTTGCTCGAGTACTGTAAAATTTTACAGCTGAAGCCAACTGTAGAAAATGACGCAGTACTCCACAGTATCCTGATCTCTAGGGTAGTGCTTCTCAAACGAATGTGCAGACAGATCACCTGGGGATCTTATTAAAATGCAGATTAGGATTCAATAAACTCTGGGGCGGGGCCTGAGTTTCTGCATTTCTAACAAGCTCCCAGGCGATTCCCTGGAGGCTGGTCCGTTGAACACCCTTGAGCCTCAAGGCTCTAAGATATTCCCTTAACCCTCTCGTCTCCCACCTCCCATCCCCGGCCTGTCTCCACGCATCCTGACATACTCTTAGCATAGCATCTGTATCACTTTATTGTGGTTCTTTACTGATTCCACTTGACTTTGAACTCCCTTGGGGCATCACTGTACCTCTGGCACCTAAGCACAGCGCAATTTCAACCACTTACACAAAACTGAATTTCATAAAGCAGTGTAGCACATAGGCTCTAGAGTCAAACTGCTTATCTTTGAATCCTGGCCCCACCATCATTGCTGTCAGTTTATGCAAGTTTCCCAGCTTGCACAAACTGCGTGTCTCAACTTCATCTTTCAAGAGCAGTAACAACAATAGCTACCTCACAGGGCTTTTGGTAGGACTGAATTAGATGATAGATGTAAAGCGCTTAGTTCAGTGCCTGGCACATAGTAAGCACTTAATAAACGTTAGCTATTATTATTGTTGTCATTTAAGACTGGAGCTTTGGAGAAACTGTCACAGAATAGAGAAGACCGGGGAAACATGACAACCAAATGTAATGTGATACCCTGCTTGATTCCTGGAATAGAAGACCTTATTGGAAAAACTGGTAAAACCCAAATAAAAGTTAGACTTTAGTTAGTAGTATTATACCAACGTCAGTTTCTTAGTTGTGACAATATACCGTGGTAATAGAAAGTGTTATCAATGCAGGAAACTGGGTGGGGGTATACAGTAACTCTACTATCTTTGCAACTTTTCTGTAAAATTTCAAAAAAAAATGTATTTAAAAAATAAAGCTGAGTTTCCATCAGACAAATGTCAATACATGTTTGTAAAAAGTAGTTAAAATAACTGGATCATTTTAATTCTATATAACAAACAAAAGGTTTTATCTTGAAAAAAAAAAATTAAAGCTTTGGAGGAATTCACATTTCATTTTCTACTTTATTCCTGAAGATGGAAAGTAATCTAGCAAATGAATAAAGTTCAACTTTGAATTCACTTCCTTCATTCAACAAATTTACTGAGTACCTACTGTGGGGAACATTGTGCTAGGCACAAGGATCGCAGCAATGAACAAAATGGGCTGCCCTCGTGGGCTCTATAGGCTGGGGCAAAGGTTAGCAAACTTTTCCCGTAAAAAGTCAGATAACAAATATTTTGGGCTTTGCAGGCCATACTGTCTCTGTGTCAACTACTCAACTCCCTACTTGGAAAGCAGCCAGACAATACCTAAACGAATGGGTGTGACTATCTGCCAGGAAAACTTCATTGATGGACACTGAAACTTGGATTTTATGTAATTGTCATGGATCATAAAATGATATTCTTTTGCTTTTTTTCCCCCAACAAATTAAAATGTGAAAACATTCTTAGCTCACTACAAAAACAGAAGAGAGTCTGCATTTGGCCCACAGGCCAGTTTGCTGACCCCTGGTCTAGTAGAGAAGGAAGACCACAAAACAGATCAGCTGTCTCAAGACCGCACCACCTCCTCTGCTAGACTCCAAGTTTCTTCTTGATGATACAATTGTATGTGTATGCTAAAGTACTTTTACTTTTTTCTTTTAAACTTCCCAGTGACTCTGTGACACAGAAAAAGCAAGAATTAAAATCCATCTCAATGAAGGCTCAGAGAAGGGACATGACTTGCCCAAGGTCACACAGATTTAGCGGTAAAGCAAGTTTTTCAGAACCAGCCCTCCAGACTCCCAGTCCAGTGCTCTTTCTCCTGTACCACAATGCCCCCATGAGGCAAACGGTCACTTAACTTCTCAGTCTCTGCCTGGACAGCCCAGAAGTGCCCAAGATGTTGTCCACCTAGTTGTCATGGGACCATGAGCATCGAGGTCCTCAATCTGACACTTTGCCTGCTCAGTCCCACGCTGGATCTGACATCACCTGTCCCGGATTCCCGGACCTACTCCCTCTCTGGCCACCCTGCAGCCTGACACAGACTCCCTCTTTGCCCACCCTGCAGCCAGCTCAGAGCCCTCTCCCAGACACCCTCTTCCCCTTCCACCCCTGCTGCAATCTCAGGTGCCCATCTCCTCAAACTCAGACTCCGAGCCTTCCACCGGGAAGCCCCGCGCCGCTTCTCGGAGTCACCACCCAACTCTAAGGGCTCAAATGACCATTCCTGGGACACTCGGTCCGACACTCCCTCGGGGTGCTCCCACACACCACCCCCGGAGTCCCACACAGGAGCGGTCGCGGTTCCCCCAGCACTTACGCTGCGCAGCGGAAAAGGCCGCGTGGGCTAGGGCAAAGAGGCCGACGCCCACCAGCCCCTTCCACAGTGACGGCGCCATGATTCCGGAGAAGCAGCAGCCCAACAAAAGAGGCGAAGGGCGGCGAGCGGTTCCTTCTTCCACTGGCGGGTGTCCGCGCAGCGCAGAGAGATGACGTCACCGAACCCCTGGGCGCGAAGTGCCTCGGAGGTGGAAAAACCAAAGAGCCGTGAGAAAGCGGAAGCAGGAATGCCGGGAAGAAGGGGAAAGCGACACGGAATAAGGTCCGCGAGTGACCATGAGCCGAGCCTGCGTGCACCGTCTCTCCGTGAGGGGCGGAGCTAAGCGGAGAGCGTACCGAAGGAGGCGAGAGCGGATCAACGGGGAAGCGGAGCGGAAGGGCGCCAGCGAATGAGCGCGGGCCGCGGAGCAAGGGGCAGGGCCCGCGAGGGGCCCGGGCGGGGCCGAGGGGCGGGGCACCGGGAGGGCTGGAGGCGGAGGTTCAAGGCCGGCGGCGCTGGGTCTCTACTCCTCGCAGGGGGGTTTGTTTGTTTGCTTTGCTTTTCCGTCCCGCTGGGTCCTTTGTTTTCTGCTGGCGGGTACAGTGCTTCAGCCCTCTGGGAGCCAACACTGCTGAAGGAGGCAAGGGTGTGAAAGCCAAGAGGCGGGTGGGGTGCAGAGGAGAACAACCCGGTATTTGGAACCCCAAACACGTGGCACGCGTGGGATGCTCCGTAAAAGTTAGTTCCCTTCTCCTTACCTTCAAAAGGTCTTGAAGAAAGACTCGCGCCCCAAGGGGTTGTGGTGCCGCGCGGGAGGGTTTTTGTCCTGAAGAGAGGCAGCTTACGTTAGGGAGAAATGAAAGGGGAGGAATAAAAGGACGCGCACAACGCCAGCCCACCTCTATCTCTGATCAGGAAAAAAGTGTACTCTCCTTTCTCGATTTGTCTTTGTCTCCATCCCCTAAAATGTACACATTCATTAGTGAGAGTCTCCCCTTCTTTCCACTCTGCTCTCCTATGGCGAGCTCACCTCTTCATTCCCACCGCAAGCGGTAACACAGTAATTCCAAAGTGACATCTCAATCTCAAACGTCTCTCTTTGGCTCCAGACCTGCATTTCCAGACCTGCTAATCGCTTATTTCTATCCTGCGGCACTTCAAACTGAATATGGCTAAGACGCAATTCATCCATTTTTCCAAACTCTGCACCAACTCCTCCAGTGCCCCTTGTCTGATTGGCACAGCGTTGTAAGCTGCATATCACAAGGTAAATGCCCTCGGCCCTGTCAGGATTCTACTTTTTAGCTGCATCAATTTTGCTAACTCTCATTTGCTCAAAGATGCCTATCCTGGACACCCCCTTTTAAACTTGCAGTCTTCCCATTCCTGGTCCCCTTAGCCTGCTCCATTTCTTTCTTTCTTTTTTTAATATCACCTTCTGAAATATTCTATAATTTACCTGTTTATTATGTTTGTTGTGTTATTATTGTTCACTCTCTTCCCCCATTGGAAGGTAAGTTCCAAGAGAACAAAGATTTCTGTCCATGCCTAGAATATTGCCTGTCACATATGGTAGGCATTCAAAGACTGTTTGCTGAATGAATTATGGGAAAGAAGTGGGGAGTGATGTAGCCTTGTTTGAAAGGATCTCTATAGAGAGTCCTTCCATTTTTTTGAATTGGGTTCAGAAATCCCTGGGACTTGCATATACTCTTAAATTTTGATGACCCCTCGATTGATGATAAACATTTTCTGATGTACTTGAGCTTCCTCAAAGCTGAAAAAAAATTAGAATATAAAGAAGGCATCCAAGAGCCTTCAGATTACCTTTATACAATTTTTGTCCTCCGTCTCATTTTCCAAACTTTTAATTATGGTCATTATTTTCGTCTGGGCCCACTCCAATTCTTTCACTTCTAAGCCAAGATTTGACACAGTACTCAATCAATGTCAAGTACAGTGTAATGTATTTCTTACAAATGTAGGCATATTTATAAACCACACAATCAGGAAGAACCAGGAAATAATCTTTCTGTACTTGACAGGAAAGTGCTTCCTTCGCCCCTGGGAGGTGGCTAGATAGAAAAGATAATTGACCGGGAAAAAAAGTCTTAACCCTTGGTTTTAGCTTTGATAATGGTCAAATTGAAAATAGCCTTTTCAGGCATCCTACTAAATTATCTCTGCTAATATTAATTTATCCGAAGCAGAAAAATGATTAGGTTTCTTAAGGGAGCTGAGATCTGGTTCCTTTCCTTTGAAAAGATGAGGTTACAGGGGAAAAAAGAGCCGGTAAGAAATCTGGTATTTGTATAAGCCACCAGTACATTATCCTAGTCTTCAGGGAAGTGGCCAGGCATCGAATTTAGTTTTCTCCACTACACCCTTAAGACGCATGCCCCCCATTCTCTTCTTTTGAATATCTTACCCATGTACGGATGCAAAAGAAACTACACTAGATTCACATTTTCTAGAAATAAACGGTTAACTCCTATTCAGGGAGTGGGATTTTAATGGTCTCATCTGTAAATTTTAACATGAAGGGAAGCCAAGGTATTCATAGTCATAGTTAACCAAGGATTGTATCATTGTATCATTCAAATAAGTACCTTGGGTCCATTCCTACATTGTTTTCTGGGTTGGAGTTCATTCCAAAAGTGCAAGGTACAGCTAGGAGCAGCAATGTTTTCGTGAGCTCTTAGAACAGAAGTCAAACTTCATGCGAAAGAGCATTTAAATTCCTAGGTGACCCCAGAAGTGCCTTTAGTTTTCCTAAAGAAACAGCTATTTTCCATATGCACAGAGGATCCATGATGTGAAATTGTTAAAGGTGGGGATAATGATCTCTAAAGCGTTTCCTACCCAGATGTTATTTACGAAGGCTCATCACGTCTTCCCAGGATAGTCTGTTGAATGAGAAAGCACTGCAATCCCAAATTGTTTTCAAGTTAATTAACTTGGTTACATGCCACCCAACTAGGCGAGTGACTTCATGCACCACTCAGATGTGCTTCCATTTCCCACGCAGATTCTCCCTCTTTCCTGAACACTCTGTCCTTTCCTACCTAGTTCAAAAATCCACTTTCCCTAGGAATATGTTGCTATTATAGGTATCTATAAGAGGAATATATCTATTGTAGGTACTAAACCTTTCTTCAAACTATTTATATTTATTCCAACCTCCCTGGGTAACTAATTCTAGAATTTTACTACCTGCTTGATTAACTAGTATTTTCAACATTTATATTGAAATCGCATCATCTTTTTTATTTCTTTGCAAAAATGGTGTATGTTCGGTGTAAGAAATTCAAACAATGAAACGATGTATCCCTCTTAATGCATTAAGTGGCACCTTGGCATTTACTGAGTTTTGAATCTCAGTAAACAAGACTGTGGTTACTTGATTCACATCTTTAAGACCTGTTTACTGAAAGGTTTATACCCCTGTGGTTAAAAGCATATGCTCTAGAATCAGATTGGGTTTGAATCCTGGCTTCTCCTTTACTATCCGGGAGATTGGGCGAGTTACTTAATTTCACTGTGCCTCAGTTTCCTCATCTGTAAAGTGGAGATAATAACAGTACTTACCTGGTAAAATTGTTGTTAGGATTGAGTGAGACAACACAATCCTATTATTTAGAATAATCCCACTCTTGATCTCTGGGTTGCAAGTTCGAGCCCCATGTTGGGTGTGGAGATTACTTTAGAAAAATAAAATCTTGAATAAAAGAATAACCTCGCATGGTGAGTACTCAGTAAATGTTAGCCATTATTATTGCTGCTGCTGCATCTGTAGATTCTTGTAGCTATTTTTCCAGACTAAAGGGGTTCTTTACCCCTTTAGTCTTTCTAAAAACATCAGTTGCTTCTCCCCTTTGGTTATTTTAATTGCTCTTCTCTGGACCATTTCTAGATCTGCTAATATCTCTCTTGGGGTTTCATTACCACATCTGCACAAAGTATCCTAGGTTACTTGTCTGGGGTTAATATGATTATTTATTTCAAGTAGCCTTGACATTGAAAATGACACCAAAAGTCTTACTCGCTTTTGTAGCACACTGAGCTGGTATGTTCAGGAAATAAATGTAAAACTCTAGCACTATACTGGGTCCTAACTGATATTTGGGTTTTTGTTGTTGTTGTTGTTTGTTTTTTTAGAGAGCAAGGGAGAATGGGCAAGCATGCATCTGGTGAGGGGGAGGGACGCAGAGGGAGAGGGAGAGAGAACCCCAAGCAGACGATGTGCTGATCAGGGAGCCCAACGCAGGGCTCGATCTCATGAACCTGAGATCATGACCTGAGCCAAAATCAAGAGTGGGGCATTTAACTGACTGAGCCACCCAGAGGACCCCCCCCCAACTGATATTTGTGACCTATTCTTCCTCCCACTTCTTCTTTTTTTTTTTTTTTTTTAAGTAGGCTCCACATCCAGCATGGAGCCCAATGCAGGGCCTGAACCCACAACCCTGAGATCAAGACCTGAGCTGAGATCAAGAGTCCGACGCTTAACTGACACTTAACCGACTGAGCCACCCGGGTGCCCCTCTCCCACTTCTTGAATATGCACATTCCCTATACCACTGCCCTAAAACTGGGTCTCTTTCTACCCTCTGTTCTTCGGAGAACACACGAACTCCTATAACTTCAATATTGTGTGTGTAGCTCCCACATCTTTCACTGGTCCTGACTTCACTCCTGAATTGCAGACCCTCCACTTGGATATCCCGCCAGTCCCTTAAATCCAGCCTGTTCACAGCCAAGCTGTACCTCCTGACTCCCATTTTAATGCTATTAACAGCCCTAGGTTTTCAGGTTATGTGGGTTCAGAACCTTGGAGTAGTCTTCCAATCATTCTTCCTCAAGCATTCCCTATCTACCCACCCAATCAGTTGCCATGATGGGTTAGTCCTACCTCTGCATCAGCTGCTGTACCCAGCCTCCCTCCTCTCTTTTCCATTCCTACTGCATCCAGTAAGTTAAGGCCATCTGACTTTTCAGCAAGACTATGTTTCTAGCCCCCCCCTTTTTTTTTCTTTTACTTTTCTAACCTCTGAACCGGCCTCCCCTACTGCCCATCTCTCTACATTTCATTCTTCCCCCTTTCTGCTGCCAAATTAACATTGAGGAAGCTTTGACCAGGGAAATGAATGAGTTAAAAATGTCTGCGGCATAAAGATCTTCCACAGTATGGCCTCAACTTTGCTTTCCAGCCTTCCCCTTTCCCCCAGTGTGGGAATGAGTCAATTCAGTGTTTATCAAGCACCTCAAGTGAGCCAAGGACTGTGCTAACCACTGGGCTAAACTTACCTACACTTTTCAGTGATCAGGTATTTACTGAGCACTTACTATGTACCCAGTACTGTAAAATCCTCTTTCAGTTTAGTCCTTGAACTGAGTCTATGTCCCTAAGAGAATTTAATGTCATCTGCAAACACGGAGATTTCCTTGGTCCTCAGTTAAATTTGAGAGATATTCATTGATGCTCAGGTGTGTTTTATTTTTTAAAAAAGATTTTATTTATTTGACAGAAAGAGAGAGAGAGAGCACACAAGCAGAGGGAGTGGCAGGCTCCCCACTGAGCAGAGAGCCTGACATGGGGCTCCATCCCAGGACCCCGGGATCATGACCTAAGCCAAAGGCAGACGCTTAACCCACTGAGCTACCCAGGCGCCCCTCAGATGTGTTTTACTGAGTACCTATTTTGGTTAGACCTTATGCTAGATGTTGTCAGTAAAGAAATAAGTAATGCCTGGTTCCTACCCTCAGAGTACCCATGACCTATGGAGCAACAAACATGTAACTCAAGCATGACAATATTTCAGGAGGGCTAAGAGAGAGAGTTGCCCAGTGGCCTGTGGGAGCTCATACAAGGGGCCCCAAACTCAGCCTCAGGACATCCCAGAAAGCTTAGTGACCTTTATTCTGAGTTTTGTCAGAGGAGAGAGGTTAGGTGAGGAAAGGGCTGAAGGACATTTAAGCAGAGGGAACACAATGAAAGGCACATACGTGTGTGGAAACCACGTGAAGCATTCAGGAGACCGCAGAGTTCCGAATGGCTGAAGCAAAAGATATTTGGGGGAGAAGGGTGGGCTATGAGGTGAAGAAGTGGTCGGGAGTCGGGGCTTATGGAGCATCATGGGCCAGGCTAAGGAGCCACAGCTGACGACAGTGGGGTCACTGGAGGGTTTGGAGCAGGGCTGTGCTATATATAATCAGATGCGTGCTTCAGAAGGATCCCTCTAGTGGAAGCATGGAATGACAGTTGGTGGAGACCAAGGCCGAGGTCAGCAAACCCTGCCCGTAAAGGACCAGACAGTAAATAGTTTAGGCTATCTGCAGACTCTACAGTCTCTTTGGCAACTACTTAACTCTGCCTTGCAGTGCAAAAGCCGCCACAGACCATAGGTAAACAAACGGGCACGGCCATGTCCAATAAACCTTTACTGATGGACACTGAAATGTGAATTTCACATCATTTTCATGTGTCACGAAATGTTCTTCTTTTGATTTTTGTTCAGCCATTTAAAAAAATGTATAAAGCATTCCTAGGTTCAGGCCATACCAAAACAGGTGGCAGACCGGATTCCATTGGCTGTACATTGCTAATCTCTGGACTAGCAGATGAGAGTGTGGAGAATGTAGCCAACTCTTTGGAGAAGCTCATCTCTGAGGGGGAGAGAAAACTAATGTGGTAGTGGAGGCAGGTGTAGACAAAGGCCTGTTTCTCAGGAGAGATCTGGAAGTGGTTTTGGAGAACAGGAAGAGGTAGTGAGCCAGTTTTGTAAGAAATGAGTCACGGGGATGAAAGGCACAGCATAGGGAGTATAGTCAGTGGTATTGTAATGGCGTTGCATGGGAACAGATGGCAGCTACACTGTGGTGAGCCCAGCAGAACATATAGACTTGTGGAATCACCATGTGGTACACCTGAAACTGATAATGTAACACTTAGTGTCCACTAGACTTCAATAAAAAGAAAGCTAGTGGGGCACCTGGGTGGCTCAGTCGTTAAGCGTCTGCCTTCAGCTCAGGTCATGATCCCAGGGTCCTGGGATCGAGCCCCAAGTCGGGCTCCCTGTTCGGCAAAGAGTCTGCTTCTCCCTCTCCCTCAGCCCTTCCCCCTGTCTCTCCCCCTGCTTGTGTTCTCTCTCTCTCTCTCTCTAATAAATAAATAAAACCTTTAAAAAAAATAAAGAGAAAAAAAAAGAAAGCTAGTGGACAAGGAGCCATTGAAGATGGTGGAGGGAGATGATGGTTGGAGTAGATCCTGGAAGAGGCAGGGAGGAGGTGATGGAATGCAGAGTACAGATTGCAGTGTATGTTTCGTAAGGGAGGAGGAAACATCTCTTTGACTGAGGCTAGAGGGGAGGAAGAAAGAAGGGGCATTAATAGGATATCTAAGTAGGTGGCAGGGTAAGGAAGGTGAGGACTATTTTCTTGAGGATCTTGATTTTCGCAGTGAAAAAGGAGGCAAGGCTCAAATTCCAGGTGATTTATCGGTATGGGCATCGAATCAGCCAGGATGAAAGCAGGGCTGGGGCGGGGCGGGGTGGGAGGAGGGTTGCTGTGACCCAGATGCCCACATCCTCCATGAATATACAGGAGTGACCAAGAAGTCATTAGGTGACAAGGAATGGAGAGTGTTAGAGCTTAAAATGAAGGCTGGAGGAGTGAGGAGCTTGGAACAACAATGGGGAAGTGAGCTGAGTGGCAACTCCTTCAGGCCACATGATACAGGGCGCGAGTTGCACATACTGTATGTGTGCATGTGTAAGACAGTGGGGTGGTGAGGAGATAGCACCCCCTGAAACAGCCTCAGAGCACGTGATGTCCTGGGTGAGATCCAAGTACCCGTTAAAGGAGGAGACAGAGGGGACCAAGCAACTGGCTTGGGTTGAGAGAGGGGTACATTCTCAGGGGAGCCAAAACTCATGGGGATTGGCCCACTTGGTAGAATCATTGCCATGTCAAGATTCCTCCTGGAACTGTGATATAAAGAGGTGGCTGGGTGAGGGGGCATACTAAGTCGCTGGGGCCTGTAAACAGAGGTAGAGTCTGGCGCTTGAAGACATTTGCTTACTGGTCAGGCAAGCAATCTCTGACTTTGGTTTTTTCTTTTTTTTCCAAGTTCCAAACACTAATAAGAGACTGAAAAATGATTCTGTGCTGAGGCAAAACAGCCTTGGATTAGGTGGTCAGTCCTGAAGAAACAGGTAAACTAATTTGCTAGGTCTTCTGGGGTAATCAAGCTAGGTCTGGGGAAGGGACAGTGGGGAGACTGAGAAGGATCCTCACCTGGGTTTCGTAAAGGCCAGCCCTGTGTGCACAGGGCAGTGTGGTTAGGCTGGAACCAGGGTGTAGGGGACAGGCAGCCATGAGATTTCTTGGGAAGGTACAGACAGACCCAAGTACTAACAGGAGAAAATGGGCTCACAGTCCCTGGGACAGTTCCTGACCTGACAGGGACAGAATTTGGAGTTGAACACCTGTTCTGGGTCTTTTTTTTTTTTTTTTTTTTTTTAAGCTCACTATCCTCACGGAACTTAAAGAGCTGGTTAGTGGGAGTGAATCCAGAATGGGGTAGCTTGGAGTTGCCTGGATGTTATTTGTCTTAGCAAGGAGGTGATATAGCCATGAGATGAAAGCGTTTAAGAATCAGGACTTCTAGCGGGGGCGCCTGGGTGGCTCAGTCGTTAAGCGTCTGCCTTCAGCTCGGGTCATGGTCCCAGGGTCCTGGGATCGAGCCCCGCATCGGGCTCCACGCTCAGCCGGAAGCCTGCTTCTCTCTCTCCCTCTCCCACTCTCCTTGCTTGTGTTCCTGCTCTTGCTGTCTCTCTGTCAAATAAATAAATGAAATCTTAAAAAAAAAATCAGGAGTTCTAGACAGAATGATAGGAATTGGATTGATAGTACCACTGATGGTATGCAAAATTTGAGAAAGAATTCGTGTTTGTAAGGGGGAGATGAGCTCACTTCAAAGCAGTTCTAGGTTTTTGAGCTTGGTAGGTCCCTCAACAGGATGTGCTATCCCACTGGTAGAGGCCTGAAGGGAGAGTGGCAGGTCAGGGCTGGGGATTTGTAGTGCATACATGTAGAGGTAGAAATGAAAGTCCAGAGAAGGCAAAAAGCCCACAGAGACTAAGGTGTGATTTGATAAATATGGAGAAAACAGGAAGCCACTGTTCTCCAAGAGGTGAGAACTGTGAATCTTCTGGGGTGCCAGGTGGAGAGGCTGAGAGTAGAGAAAATACTCTTGGAGGAAGAGAGATGAGAGATGGTGTCAAAGGTGACTTCCAAGCTGGGGAAATTTGTGTTAGAACAGCAGGGAAAAGGAGCAAGAAGAGAAAGAGAAACGCACCACACCTCAAAAGATTTCCTCTTTGGGAAGGGAGAGGAGTGTTTGGAGCTTGGGTAAATTTGGGCACACACCGATTGAATCTTCTTTGCGAGATGAACGAGTGTCTCTGTACGGGTTCCTGACGTGAGAGATGACTCGCATCTCGGGTGGTTGACGTGTAAGGAAAACTGAACGTACAGACACACGCATATTCCTTGCCTTTGAGTCCATTTTTTTTTAAAATATTTTATTTATTTGACAGAGAGAGACAGCGAGAGCAGGAACCCAAGCAGGGGGAGTGGGAGAGGGAGAAGCAGGCTTCCCGCCGAGCAGGGAGCCTGATGTGGGGCTCGATCCCGGGACCCCGGGACCACGACCCGAGCCGAAGGCAGACGCTCAACGACTGAGCCACCCAGGTGCCCCTGAGTCCATTTTTTATGAACTACTACAGTGTTGTTGGTTTTTTCCCAGTGAGGACAGAACAAGGAGAATCCGATTTAAATGACAGAGATGGAGTTCTGGGCGTCCCCCGAGGGGACAGCTTCTTATCCAGTTAAGAGACACTGGGGGACAATATTGAGATGTGTTATGAAAGCTCGATTCCCCTGAGAGCTCTAAGAATAGGACCAAAGTAGACCTAGCTCGATCCGCCTCTGCTTGATTACGCCGAGCTGAGGTTTCTTTTCCGGAAGGCCGTGGGCTAGATGCGACAGCCTTTCGTTCCCTGGCAGCACCTGAGTGTGCGGCTGGGGGGAGCCGGTGCGGTGGAGGCCCGAAGGGCAAAGGGATGGGGCCGAGCGAGCCGGGAGTGCCGCGTCCCCTTTAAGAGCGGCGACGGTGGCGGCGGCCGCGCGCACTCCGACGGCTACCCTGGGGCCCCGCCCCTTTCCCGTGAGCCCTCGGGGAGTGGTCCGACCGCGGGCGGCTGCGGGTGAGGAGCGGGGCGGGGGGCGGGGGGAGTCATGGCTCGGCGCGGCTGGCTGCGGGCGCCCCTCAGCCGCGGCGGCGGTGGCGGCGGCGGCGGTGGCCCCGGGGCCCGCCGGCTCATGCGGCCGCTCTGGTTGCTCCTCGCAGTGGGCGTCTTTGGCTGGGCCGGGGCTTCGGACGGCGCCGGCGGAGCGGCGAGAGCCATGGACGAGGAGATCGTGTCCGAGAAGCAAGCCGAGGAGAGCCACCGGCAGGACAGCGCCAACCTGCTCATCTTCATCCTGCTGCTCACCCTCACCATCCTCACGATCTGGCTCTTCAAGCACCGCCGGGCCCGCTTCCTGCATGAAACCGGCCTGGCTATGATTTATGGCAAGTGCCTCAACCCTTGTCCGCCCCCTGGCGCTCCCCCTTTCTCTGCCCGCCGGCTGCTTCGCCTCCTCTCCTGGCCCTGCTCGGCCTGCGTTCGGCTCACCTTCTGATTCCTTTCATTTTCTGCCTCGCCTTCTCCCCCACCCCCGTTTTTCAGCCTCATCTCCCCTTTTTCTGTTTTGCCCCCCGTTTTTCTGCCTCACTCCATTTCCTCCTCCGCCTCGCCCCCCGTTTTCTCTGCTTCGCACCCCCTTTCCTTTGCCTGTCCACACCTTTTTTTCCTCCGACCCCACCCCCTTTTTCTTCCGCGCATCACCCCCCCTCCGCCTCTGCCTACCAAGCTCGGGACCCGGGACTGAGGATGGGAAGGGAGTGGGTGCGGTGTCTCGGATTGGGCTGGGGACTGGGGGAGGGGAAGACAGCATAGCGATCTATTTCTCTGGGGTGTCAGTTTGTTTAAGGTCCACTGAAGCTGCAGTAGTATCTCTGCTGCTCAGGATCTGGCTTCCTTTTGGAACCGGAGTCCACCTTTACCCATCACCCAGCTCTTGCTACGTACGCCCTGTCCTTTCGAGGTTGAGAATGAAAACCTTACCTCCCGTGTAGCCCAAGTGAAAACCCGAACGTAAAAGAAGCTACAAGGAAGGCTTGGGGTATTTTGAATGACATCCTGATTTATTGTACTATGCTCGTAATATCTGATTAGGATCCGTATGGTCTACGTTCCTAATCCAGGCGTATCGAGGTGAGGACAGGAAAGAGTTAAAGATCTCCCAGCAGTGTGTTGTACTATACGGTGATCAGGACAGTTCAGCCAAACAGTGATTAGGAACACCACGCATATGCAGTATGGGTGACTTGCTGGTGGCATAAGGTTATTGACAGACCACTGAGTAAATGGCTTCAGTTCTGGTGTCTTAGTGTGCTTTCTTTTTGAGGTTTCTTATTTATGTATTTTTATATTTTGGTCTTAAAGCGAGAAGGGCAAATCGACCCATGGGCTCATAGGCATTTTGGCCTGCTCCGAGGCCTCATGAGAGGTAAAGATGTATATTGCTGACTGTCTTAACGTGACTATGAGGGTGTAGGTGGCTGAAGACATGAGGGTGGACAGACAATCCTTTCTGTGCAGTCCGTGAGTGAAGATTATCTTCATATGGAACAGGCTTAAACTGATGAGCTTGTTGAGCTTTGTTTCTCAGACTTGCAAATAGGTAGAAGAAGCCTTGGCACAAAAGAGACATTTCTCCACGACCCTCCCCCCCAGCCCTTTCCAGTAAATACGGACTTCTGGAATGTGCATATGTGCATCTCAAGGGTGACAAAACAAGGCAGTTGTGTGCATCAGGAAAATGCATGAACTCAGGTTTATTTTTCATCCGTAAGGTAATGTGATTCTAAGCCTGTGTGCAAATATCTCTGCTCCCTAGGATTCTTAGTTTTTAGACATATTAGATGGTTTTCATACTTCATATTTTTTGCATTTTACTTGCAGCGCCCCTTAAGCTACACATCTCTATATAATTTCTCTGTATAACAATGTATGATTTATATTTACTATATTGAACAAACATTTGCTAGTCAGCCAACTATGTGTTAGGCACAGAAAATACAAAGAAATAGAAGATCCCCACCTTCAAGGCACTTAGCTTTCTTGGGTAGACAGATCACATAAAGAAAATAACGGCATCTTAAATTCAGTTAAATGCCAAATGAGTATTATGGTGTTAAAACAAGGAACTGATCACAGAAGCCTCTTTCCTCCCTATGGAGAGAGTATGATGTAGTGGTTAAAGGTGCAGGGCTTCAGACCAGAGGTCCACAATTTTTTTCTGTAAAGGGCCAGATAGTAAATATTGTTGACTTTGTGGGTCACATAGGTCTCTGTTGCATTTTCTTCTTTTTGTTTTTTTCTTTTTACAAAGCTAAAAACCATAAAAAACTGTTCTTAGCTCATGGGCCATACACAAACAAAGCATCACTGTGGTTTGCCAACTCCTGCTTTAGAGTCAGACCAGGATTCCTGTCCCACTGTGCTAATTGTTCTGTGTGATCTTAAGCGAGTCCCTTACCCTCTTACACTGTGATCTATAAATTGGGGGAAATGATAGGAGGGTTATTGTGAGGAAGAAATGTTTTTAGCTTAGTACCTGACCCCTAAGTAAATGTTCAATAGATGATAGCTGTGATACTATTATTATTGTTTTATAACTGCATTTTCTCAGGTTAGGCTTAAAATAGTTCTTTTAATTCCTTAGTCTTATAAGAGGCAAACACAGTATTTTTTTAGTATCAAATAAGTACTTAGAATTGCCCTGAAAATACTTGCTCCGTGGTCGTTGATATCATTAACTTCTTCTAACTCTTGAACTAAATAGAAAAGTGGTATTACTGACTGCATTTCCTGATGTTTCTGGTAGTAAAAGGTAATGGAGTACCTTAGTGTTAGTATTTTGTAAAGGAAAAACAAGGGTATCTCTTGCCGAATATCAAGTGGAAGGGTGTTATCTGGGAGTCAAATCTGGGCTTGCTTTGTCACAACTTGGCATTCTTTAGCCTGTTCCATTTTCTCAGTATGGCAATGGGGGCTATGGATAAACAGCCTCCTAACTAACTCCCAAGTCCAGTTTGAGAATAGATGGGATTGGGTCAAAGTATTTTCAGTGCCATGGGAATCAATGTTTTCTAATCCTAATTACTGTCTGCCATTTACCTTTTCTTTGACTCTTATACCATCATAGCTGTTATGTCAATATATTATTTTAAGACCTTTATTTTTCAGCTTGACTTCTGGATGAAAAGGCTCCTTACTCTGGGAATATCCACCCCTCCAAGATTCAGCCCACCGATGATTTTATTTCTGTCATGTCAGTTTAGCTACCTAAATCCTGGAAAATGCTATTTAAAATAAGCCTCTCCTTTATCTTTTCGAGAATCAAGAGTAAAAAAAGAAAAGATTAAATTGTGATCAGTTTCTAGATTGTAATATAGCCTAATTGCTCCAATTACAAACACAATATGAAAGCACCCAAGTGTTCTGTTCACTGGGCTAACTTGCTTAAGAAGCTTAAAAGTGAGTCACCATTAGTAAAAATTGTCAGGGTAGTTAATTAAGTCTGAAAAGTGATCACTCACTGTAGTGTGTTTACAGATGGTATAGAAAGCAAGGGACAGGGAAGAAATATTTTGCCTGAAATTTCCAGCATCCAGAGTCCTACGCTTAACTGACGTGATTCATCAATAAATATTAAGTGTCTTTGACGTATGAGATATGATGGAAAATACAGATATTAGTCATCTTCCCTGCCCACAAAGCACTTACGATCTAGTGCCTTAATAGGTAATGTTGATTGAGCATTCTAATGCGTTCATTTAAACCCCCTAACAACCTTGTAAGATGGGTACTATTATCTCTCCCATTTTACATAGAAGGAAATTGGGGCAGAGAGAGGTTAAATGACCTGCCTGAAGTCACATAATTTGTAAGTATTGAGCCAGGATTCGGACCCAGTCAGTCTGGCTCAGCAGCCCCATTCTCTTAGCCCCTAACCTTATTGTCTTATACTGAAGAGATAAAACTTAACTATAAAGATAAACCAGTTAGTATTATCATCACTATGCATAAGGAAACTGAGGTTCAAGGAGAGGTTATCGACCCTAAAGTCACAGACTAGAACTTGATGGAGCCAGAATTCATACATCTATCTGACTTTCAAACTTGTGCTTTTTCTCCTACATCATGCTATAGTAAATTTCGTAAGATCATATATGTAGAGAGATAATACTTATGTTGTAGAGGTTTTGGAGATAGATTGTGAGGGAAGGCTGTGAGGGAGTAGAGACCTTAACCACTGGAGCAGTTCATTGTGACGTGAGAGCAAGAAGATGATCAGAAAGTTAAGAGAGGCTTGGGGGACTCAGTCGGTTAAGCGTCCAACTCTTGATCTCAGCTCAGGTCTAGATCTCAAGAGTTCAAGCCCCGCACTGGGCTCCACGCCAGCATGGAGCCTACTTAAAAAAAAAAAAGATGGGGGGCGCCTGGGTGGCTCAGTCATTAAGCATCTGCCTTCAGCTCAAGTCTTGATCCCAGGGTCCTGGGATCGAGCCCCACATTGGGCTCCCTGCTCCGCGGGAAGCCTGCTTCTCCATCTCCCACTCCCCCTGCTTGTGTTCTCTCTCTCGCTGTCTCTCTCTCTCTGTCAAATAAATAAATAAAATCTTTTTAAAAAATTAAGAAGAAGAAGATGAGAGAGGCTTTGGAAATAGAAAAACCAGACTTCAGTGCTGGTTTTATCACTTAATGCCAAATACTGTTGGCTAAGTCATTTATCCCCATTTTAGAGATGAAGAAACAATGATTGAGAGATTTATAATAATATCTACTACATAAGGTTATGAGGATCAGATAATATATGAAAGAATTAGGATGGGGATTGATTGATTCAGGTGCTAAGTGAAAGAATTCCCTTGGAAAAGAGGTTGATCTTTCTCCCAGAGAGGGGCTAAAGAGAAATGAGCTAATGTTGACACGGGGAGGCTTGGAATTGAGGCAGCTTACATCAGATGGCCTGTGGCTTCTCCGAAAAGGAGGCAGTGAGATTGAAGATTTGAGAAGGAGGGTAAAGGTTGGAGGAGCTGCTGTAGAAAATGTTCTAGGAGACAAAAAGATGAATAAACACATATAAAACTAACCAGAGGTCGGCAAAGCCCTTGCCTTTTTTTGGCCATCTTGAAGTTGAATTAGCTTTTAAAACAAATTCTAACAGCATTCTTCAAGAAGTAGATAAATGTTATATAATACACACACATACGTGTATATAAATCTCTTTGTACATACATACACTTGTTAATCTGTAGAAATTTTATCAATTTTGACCACAGTTGATATCCCAGCAATATTCCTTCCATATTTTTGACTATCAGAGGCTTTTAGTGTCATAGACTGGGAGAATGGGCCGAGATCCCTTAGAAGACCAATTTCCATTGACCATGAGCCCCATACAGTGTTGGAGCCCTGGGTGATACACTGAGTTCTTTATCTCTGGGAGGGGATCCAGCTCAAGAGGGTCAGGAATGTGTAGGAGAGGTGGGACCTTTCTGTTTTGTGAAAGATACCTCTTTGAGGTTGTATTCTTTGTTGCCTGTTAGTGGTAATTTTAAATTTCATGCTGTCAGTGTTTTTTTGTGCGTCTAAGTAGGAGGCTGGAAGTTTCCTCCTTATCCCCTTAACAAAGCACTCTTTTTGTGTACTTCTCTTCACTGAGAATTGCTTTAACTCTATGATTACGATTTGAGCTTTCACAGAACCCAAATTAACTTGAATGGTCAACTTTATTCAGAGAAATTCCAATTTTTCAAATGTCTGATGCTGTAATAAAAGGATCTCAGTTTTTTCCAACCTAAGTAATTATTCTCCTTGCTGAAGTTTTAACTGCCCAAGTGTGTGTTTTAAATTTGTCCAAGTGCTGAGTCCTCCTCAGGGCACCCAGTGACATTTCAGCATTGAGTCGGAGGGCAAAACGGGTAGATACCATTCCTTACACAGTCGGCCTTAAGGACATGGAAAGAATTTGTGCTGCTGTTATTATTTGTAGTAGCTTAGCTATGCTTTTGGCACATAAATATAAAGCGGGGGCGGCTTTTACTGAGCCCCTTAATTAGGGGGTCTTATGGGATAGTAGAGAAAGAGCTCTTTCTGTATCATATAGCGGGATGACTGTGGATCTATAGCCTTTGCTCACCCAGGTTATGTTTGTCAGACCCAGCTAATACCCAACCGTCCCTTTTTTATTTTTGTTTTTTTAGAGGTTAGATATTTTCACAGTGTATCTTTCATTTTTTTAATTTTTAAATAAACATATACGTCTTCACTAATTTCTTCCACCTCCCACACCCTGCCTCTGGCAACCACCAGTCCGTTCTCTGTTATCTATGAGCTTGGTGTTTTGTTTTGTTTTAGATTCCACATATAAGAGGGATCATATGGTATTTGTCTTTCTCTGTATGACTTATTTCACTTAGCATAATGCCTTCAAGGTCCAGCCATATTGTTGCAAATGGCAAGATTTTATTCTTTGTATGACAACAATATTCCGTCATGTATATACGCCACATTTTCTTTATTCGTTCATTGATGGGCACTAGGTTGTTTTCATGTCTTGGATATTGTAGATGATGCTGCAGTGAATATGCGGGTACATATATCTTTTTGAATTAGTGTTTCTGTTTACTTCAGATAAATACCCAAAAATGGAATTGCTAGATCATATGGTAGGTTTTTTTTTTTTTAATATTTTGAGGAACCTCCATACTGTTTTTCATAATGGCTGCACCAGTTTGCATTCCCACCAACAGTGCACAAGGGTTCCCTTTTCTCCACAGCCTCGTCGACACTTATTTCTTGTCTTTTTGATCTTAGCCGTTCTGACAGGTGTGAGGTGATCTCATCATGGTTTTAATTTGTATTTCCCTGATGCTTAATGATGTTGAGCATCTTTTCATGTACCTATTGTCTATCTCTGTGTCTTCTTTGGAAAAATGTCAGTTCAGGTCTTCTGGCCATTTTTTTATGAAAAAATGTTCAGATCTTCTGGCCATTTTTTAATCAGATTTTTTTTTTTTTGCTATTATGTGTATTTTGGATATTTTGTATCCTTATCAGATATATGTATTTTAGATATTAGTCCCTTAGCAGATATATGATTTGCAAATATTTTCTCTGTCATTTATTTTCAATCTGGGACTTTGTTAAAAACTTTTTAAAAATTTCAGGTCATCGTACTGTTCAGCAATTACTCATTGCTGCTCGCTTTAAAAAACGTGTGACTGTAAGTTGCCTGGAGAATCCCTCATCTCTGCACCCTCCCCACTTCCCACATTTGTCCCCTCTCCTGCATTTATCACTTCCCACTTTGGCCTGGCTTCTGCCCCCACTGCTCCACTGGAACTGCCCTTACCAAGGTCACCTGTGAGCTCCTCGTTCCCACACCCGATGGACCCTTCTTAACACCTGTATTCCTTGAGTTGGCTGCAGCATTGGCTAGTTTTCATCACTTCCTCCTCTTCCTTCCTATTCCTGGTAATTTTCTTCCTTCCACTCCTTCATCAGCTCCTCCTCCTCTACCAGCTCCTTTACATTGGCTATTAAATGTTGGGATAAAATTCTGGGCGTATATCCATAGTCCTCTTCCCATTTTATTTGCTCCCCAGGTAATCTCAAAGGCACCTGACTTCAGCCATCTCCACTTGAGACCCCCTACTTCCTTGAGCTCCACATCCCACACACTGAACTGTACATGTTGTCACAGGTACATCAAACTCAACAGGTCTGAAACAGAACTGTACGTTTTCCCCTGTGAACCTGTTCCCTTTCTCACTGAATGGCCCTGCTACCTATCTGGTTGCTCAGGCCAGCTTACCCACATAGTTGCCAAGTCAGTTTGGCTCCTCTTAGTCTTTCTCCCAGTCTCCCTTCCTCCTGGTCTACTCAGTCACTGAATTCTTCTAAAAGATAATACCATCTAAAAATCTCTCTCCATCCCTTTCTCTGCCCTCTTAGATGAAGCCCTAAGCTCTTAGTGCCTGAAGGACTGCAGTGGCCTTCTATCTGGCCCCTTCAAACCACTGTGGTCTAGAACAACCAGTCTTTCTAAAATAGAAATCTGATGTCAAGCCACTGTTTATTTATAATCCTATGACTTCCTTTTGCTTTCAAGATAAAGTCTAAACTCCCTTCCCCAACTTGCAAGGTCTTTTATGACTCAGCTCCTGCCAATCTTTCACACTCAACTCTGTCACTTATAACCCAGCCATACTGAACTACATGTGATTCCCTGAATGGCCTGTGTTCTCCCACTCTTCCATGACTGGATGTGGCCTACTGTACCTCCTACCTGGAAAACCTCTTCTTTTACTTTGTTTCCTTGCTTAGGTGACACCTCTGGAAAGACTTCCCTACTATCCCACTACCCCTTCCCACTTTCCCCGGCTGGGTTAGGTAACTCTTTTCTGTTTTTATAACACCTTGTATCCATATATACCATACTATAATTGTTTATTTGGTCTGTTTTCTCTAATTGGGCTGAGAAGGAGGGACCTTGTTTTCATCTCTGAACCCCGGGGGCCTACTCAGCATAGTACTCTAGTCACATATATTAAAAGAGTGGCTGGCGGGTTAGTGTGAAAGGAAACAGGGAGGTCAAGTGTAACTGATAGTGGTGTGCGGTACATCTTGGAGTTAAGGGAAGTTCCAGAAGTTTGAGTTCAGTTTGCACTTGAGCTGTATCTATACCATGGAATATTATTTGACCATGAAAAGGAATGAAGTTCTAATACATGCTACAACAGGGATAAACCTTAAAAATATGATGCTGAGTGAAAAAAAAGCCAGACATGAAAATTCAAATATTGTAGGATTCTGTTTAAATGAAATGTCCAGAATAGGCAAATCTATATATAGAGAAAAAAGATTAGTGGTTGCCAGGGGCTGGGAGTTGGGGGGTGTGGTAGAAAGTGACTGCTAATAGGTATGGGGTTTCTTTTCGGAACATTGAAAATGTTTTGGAATTAGATAGTAGTAATCAGTATATGACTTTGTCAATATACTAAAAGCCACTTAATGGTTTAAAAGGGTAAACTTTATGGTATGTGAATTACATCTCAATAAAGCCATTATCAAACAGTTTGATCAATACAGGTGTTAGTGCCTAGAACATTGTGCACATTTGAATATCAATATGATGATCCAAGTACAATTCTAGCAATATGTTGATGTCATAGTGCTGGACTGAGGACTTCGATTCCATGTTTTGATTTTGAAGCACATATTTTTATATTTTTTAAATTTTTTTAAGATTGTATTTATTTATTTGCCAGAGAGAGAGAGAAAGAGAGCACAAGCAGGGAGAGGGAGAAGCAGGCTCCCCACTGAGCAAGGAGCCCGATGCGAGACTCGGGGATCATGACCTGAGCTGAAGCAGACGCCCAACCGACTGAGCCACCCAGGTGGCCCAAAGCACATATTTTTAAATTAAAATATGACCTTTTAGTGGTAGAAGAACTCAGTCGATCTACAAATGCTATTGATGTTCTGATTTGTTAAACGTGTATTATTTGGCCAGCCAGGTGCTGGGAAGTGTTGCGTGTTTAACAGTCTTATGAATTGATGGATGGAGGTGGAGGTGGTAAACACATTTGGTTGGGACACCTTGGAGCATATTCTGTGTACACATCATTTGAAGGTATTTTTTATTTTGTTACATTACTAATCACCTACTTATTATCTTGATCTAGAAATGCAGTGATATATGCTGTAACCTAGGGAATGTTTTTTCCTCTTGTCGCACTGGATTAGATAACTATTAGACTCTTAGATTTTCAAATTTAATAATACTTTAAAATGGGGGCACCTGGGTGGCTCAGTGGTTAAGCGTCTGCCTTCGGCTCAGGTCATGATCCCAGGGTCCTGGGATCGAGCCCCGCATCAGGCTCCCTGCTCAGCCGGAAGCCTGCTTCTCCCTCTCCCACTCCCCCTGCTTGTGTTCCCTCTCTCGCTGTGTCTCTCTCTGTCAAATAAATAAAATCTTTAAAAATAATGATAATAATACTTTAAAATGTAACTGCATTTGGTCTAGAAATTGGTTCTGAACCACAGGGGACTATCATCAGAGTTTTTCTGTTAGCAATCCAAAGGTATGTGTGGGGTACAAAAGAAGCAGTCTTTGTCCAAAAGAAGAGCTTATATGGTTCTTTTATTATTTCCAGGTCTTTTGGTGGGCCTTGTGCTTCGATATGGCATTCATGTTCCAAGTGATGTAAATAATGTGACCCTGAGCTGTGAAGTGCAGTCAAGCCCAACTACCTTATTGGTAAATGTTAGTGGAAAATTTTATGAATATACACTTAAAGGAGAGATTAGTTCACACGAACTCAATAACGTTCAAGATAATGAAATGCTTAGAAAGGTAAGTTCTTCGTTAAAGGGAATATTTGGATTTTTTTTTAAAGTGTGTAACTAGCAGCAAAGCGATTCAAGAGAAGAATTAATAAATAATGAATTTTTAATGGTGTTTAAAATCAGTCTCTTGAAATGGAGAAAATCTCAATTAACAAGTGTAATATAATGCTAAGGAAATGGACATCTGTACATTTCATTTTCTGATTGAGGCTAAGTACTATTATCCTTTTTGTTTCATTCTCTGATGTTTGTAATTGTAATAAATGGTGACTGCTTAGTATTGACTTAAGCAGAATTTATAAGCATTTCTTTCAATTTGCAGATGGTCCATTGAGTTTATTTGATAATACCTAAAATATTCCATTAATATTTCTTTGAATATTATTATTTCTTTCTTGTTTTGACTGTGTCCTATATGGAGGACAATTTAATCTTTCTTTGATTCATAATCTGGCACAACTTTAGGGGCCTCATTCTGAGGATCAGTTACTGTACCATGCAGTGCATAAAGCTTTATGTAGGAGGCTGTGCCACAGTCTTACTGGCCCCCAGACGTTCCTGGAACTGCTTTCTCCTGTCCCCGCCATAGTCCCCCATGAAGCTTCTCGGGGCCTCTTTGCTCGGGTCTCTTGTTGCCGCCCACCCTTGGCCATGTGCCTCCACTTCTGTCTTCTGCACGGGCAGGACTTGGCTTTCATAGCTATTTGGATTGTGGTACTGACCATCTTTAATGCCTTTTACAATTTTATACGAGCTTAATTTACTTTGCAGCGAGAGTCCTTTCCACCTGTGGAAAATTCCAGTTCCTTAAAAGTTCTAGTAAACGAAATTTTAACATGGGTGTGTGTGTAGCTGCTTTGTGTTCATTTCAGATCCTGCTGCAGTCTTATGAACAGAAAGGGGCATCTATGTTATTATAGGGAATAGATATTAAAAGAAATAGGCTGTCAGGACTAGAAATCTTAGTCATTCAGAAATTTCTTACCGTAATATTATGCTGTATACCTTTAGAGGTGTGACCTGTGTAAGAAGTCTGTTTCTTGCCAGCAATAATGGCATACCCCCAAATTTTGTTACCAGTTTGGGGGGGGTCTCTTGTATTTAAAGCAAAGATATGTTCATGCTTTTTCCCATTTTTAAGATTTTTAATGTCATAGTATTTTACCACCCTTTCCACAGATATGACTTAACTGATTGCTCCAACACTGTCTCCTTGTCATTTGGTTGAGAAATAGAACAGCAGCTATCCTATATGAAATATTTTTCAGTGACCACAGTAATATTCTTGCCTTTCACCAGTTTAACATTCAATCTTTTTTCTTTTTCATAATTTGATAATGTAATACGAGGTCTTCTATGGGAATTCATCTAAAAGAACTCTTTATTTTAACAGGTTACCTTTGATCCGGAAGTATTTTTCAACATATTACTTCCTCCTATCATATTTTATGCAGGATATAGTCTGAAAAGAGTAAGTGCTTATGTATTTCATATACTTTGAACAACTTTAAACTCCATGGACTTTGTCACGTCTGACACTTTAGAAACAGGCAGTTCTTTCCAGCTTTCCCTCCTTTCTCCTCTCCTTGCTGAAATTTATGCCTGCACAAAAATTCTTTCTGTTATTTCCTTTTAACGAATAATGCATTTAATATTAGCAGAACACACTAGAATAGAAAACCTTTTCTTGGGGCGCCTGGGTGGCTCAGTCGTTAAGCGTCTGCCTTCGGCTCAGGTCATGATCCCGGGGTCCTGGGATGGAGCCCCGCATCGGGCTCCCTGCTCGGCGGGAAGCCTGCTTCTCGCTCTCCCACTCCCTCTGCTTGTGTTCCCTCTCTCGCTGTGTCTCTGTCAAATAAATAAATAAAATCTTTTAAAAATAAAAAAAATTAAAAAAAAAAAAAGAAAACCTTTTCTTTTTCAAATAATCGGTAAGTATTCTAACACACTGTAACTTTTTTCTTTCTTCTTTTTTGTTAGAGACATTTCTTTCGAAACCTTGGGTCTATCCTAGCATATGCTTTTCTTGGAACAGCAATTTCTTGTTTTGTAATTGGGTAAGTACTTGAAGGTTAAAACACTTTTTATCCTTCAAATTATACTTTTTAAATAATGCATATTTTATTTATGCAGTATTGTATTCTTGAGTGTGTCTAAGGACCTTTTTCGGTGAAATGCGCTCACATAGATAATAAGTTGTTTGAATTCTCCTTAAGGCCAAGGTATTACCATATTTAAATGACACGAGTTAAATTTGGGATTAGTCACAAAGTACTACAGTAGACCCATCTTATTCTTACTGTATTCTGACTTCTTTAACAGTTGCTGTTTTTTTTCTAAAGTAGAAATGTGTTTATTGACCAGGTCAATAATGTATGGCTGTGTCACACTGATGAAAGTAACTGGACAGCTTGCAGGAGATTTTTACTTTACAGACTGTCTGCTGTTTGGTGCCATTGTATCAGCAACTGACCCAGGTATGTGTCCATGAGAGTGGAGCTTCAGTGCTTAAAGTTACACTGTTTTGCTAGCAAAAGCACATGTGTGCAGTCCTTCCTTTAGGTGTAGAAGTCATAAATTCCCATCGTACTGTACTTCCGATTGTAGAGGAAAAAACAAAATTCATAGGTCCTTTTGGCTTAAGCACACATTTTTTAAAATTTCATTTTATTTATTACATTTGCCCATTACTGGTCCTTAGCTTGATGCTGTTTAGACAATGGCTGTAAGGCCTTTTCTTTAGAAATTCAGGTTGGTGTCTATCTTTAGTAATTGGGTATTTGGAGAATATGAACTAGATTGGTTAAAATGCGTAATAATGGTACACTTCCTTTCATGCTTCTGGAAAACCAGTCCCCTAAAAATCTTTTGTTTATATTCAGCTATCCACATATAAGAATAACAGTTTTTCGATGATTGTCAGAAGGCAGTTGTGCTACTGTTAGTGTGATTTGGCATCACTGGTGGGCCTTAGTATACATTAAAGAATTGTTTTTATAAAATCAGCTAGGGATGCCTGGGTGGCTCAGTCGGTTAAGTGGCTGCCTTCAGCTCAGGTCATGATCCCAGGGTCCTGGGATCGAGCCCCACCCCGCCACCCCCGTCAGACTCCCTGCTCGGCAGGGGAGTCTGCTTCTCCCTCTCCATTTTCCTCTGCCCCTGCTTGTGCTCTCTCTCACTCACTCGCTCGCTCGCTCTCTCAAATAAATAAAATCTTAAAAAAAAAAATGCTTTAGAGAGAGAGTGCACACACGCAAGCAACCCCGGGGGGGGTGGGGGGGGCGTAGAGAGAGAGACTCTCAAGCAGTCTCCGCACTGAGCGCAGAGCCCCATGAGGGGCTTGATTTCACAACCCTGAGGCCATGACCTGAGCCAAAACCAAGAGTTGGATGCTTAACCGACTGAGCCACCCAGGCACCCCTGAAATAGTTCTGATATGAGCACAGCTGGAGAATGAATACAATTCTATGGAGTTAGGTGGTAGTTTTCCTAATATAGTATTGGTGAGCCTCACAGCTATGTTCACTGTAGGAACTTAGAGAAGATGCGGGATGAAGACCTAGCGTTGGGACTGGGGTTTTTGAACTAAGGAGGCAAGGTTTCTTTCACTGGACTTGAGGACCTTGGCATAGGTTTGTTCTGTGTTACTTTTTGCTCTTGTAAGTTAATCATCTTCTTTAATTGTCATGCAGCACAATTAAAGATGGGATCCTAAGGTTATCTCTGAATTCCTGTGTTGACTCTGATAACACGGGGCATTATATATAGGGAGTAGGAAAATATGTTCTCTACTTTATACGAGATGATTTTACAAAGCTGAGAGGGCATTTTACAGAGCGATTTGTATACTTCAGCATTTTTAAAACTGAAAATCAAATTGCTCCTTTCAAGACCATCAGGGCTGCCCCCTTACTGTTTAGAGCTGCTCCCATTATCTGTATGAAGATAAGATGGTTTTTGCAAGGAGCCAATGGTCCTTTTGCTTAGAAGCAAAGTCCTTGACTTTTCAACATCTATGAGAAATCTAAGTCAATCGGACTGGCTGTGTTACTTCAACCTTCTGATTTTGTGTTGGTAGAAGTATTGCCGGGATGCTCAAGCAAAACTGTTCTGCTCATATTAAGTTGGATGGTTACATTTCTTCTGAGTTATATAGGCATTTTCCCCTATAATAATTCTGTTATTTTGCAACAGTTTACTTGCTAGAAGGGTGAGCCATAGGTTTTCTTTGCAAAATTCTTCAGCACCACTTTTGCCCTCCTTTTCTCGGTAAGCTTTTGTATCAGTATATTCCAGATGAAATGCTTTGCAGTAGAAACTACATCTTTTAAAATGCAAGTATCGTGTTTTGTTGGTTGGCATTTGAAGGGGCTTTCCCATCTCTGGTTATAATAATCTTTCATGTCTGCTTGGGCTTATTTAGTGAGTGATCTGTATGTGACTCAGCAATTAAAGTTATATTACAACTTCAATCTCATCTGATTTTTCTAAGAATTCTCATGGAATTGTTGCCTAGAAGGAGGGTTTTTTTTTGTTTTTTGTTTTTTGTTTTTTAAATCTTCTCAGGCTGTGATAGCCTGATCATTGGCTTCTTATTAAGTTAAATATAGCAGCTGTAATTCTGGTCATAAATTTTATCTCAGCCAAAAACCAAACTTGTGCTTTCATTTCCTACTGTCTTTGCTAAACTAAACCAGTGTGCTTGAAATTTGCAAGTCAGATAGAAATGAGTTGTAAGGCTCCAGGGAGAAAATGAAGTTTGCAGCAGGAGATGCTTTTCGTAATACCCTTCTTCATCAGATTAATGATCACTTGGTCTGGAAGAAGTTCTGTATATATTCTTTATGGAAAAGAAATGTGCAAGACAAGCTGATTAGCATTTGCATGAAACATATAGGTCAGCTCAATCCTCCAGGGTTAATTTCAGCTGTTTGTAAGATAAAGGAAATATTGCGGGTACACAATTAGGGAAAAGAGAAGTATCAACAGGAACATACTGAATCTTTAATATGGTAAGAGAATGTTTATTGGGATCGGATCCTAAGAGGAAGAGATCAGTTTCTAAGTGGCCATCATAATCATCTATGAAGGGGACTGTGTTACATTCGTGATGTCTAAATACTCCCCTCTTTCTACTTGCTAGTGACTGTCCTTGCCATATTCCATGAGCTTCAAGTGGATGTTGAACTCTATGCACTTCTTTTTGGGGAGAGTGTCCTCAACGATGCTGTTGCCATAGTGCTGTCTTCGTAAGTGTTTGTTTTCTTGTTTTTTTCTGTATTTAGAATGTTGGGGTACTAGGAACCAAAAGTCGCTTATTGAATGAAGTGCATTACGAATGCAGATGTTTGAAAGACTGAGGCATTGTTTTTTTCCTCTTAAAGAAATACATACTTACAGCCAACATGGAAAATGTGGGGAAGAAAAAATGGTATATCCTTCTCACACCTAAAGGCAATTACTCTAAAGATTCGAGGGCACTGACTTTTATTCTTGTTTTCTGTGCATGCTGTTTTTACACAGTTGTGATTGTGGTGTGTATATGATTTTTTATTCTGTTTTAACATTATAACATGAACATGTTTTCTTTTTTAATTAAATTAAATTTTTGGAACAGATAATATATTTACATGGTTCAAAAATCAAAAATGTACAGAGAGGTAACATAGAAAAGTCATGTTTTTACTCCTCTTTTCATCCACCTGTCCCCCCAGCCCCTTATATGTAACCATTTTGATTAGCTTCTTGTGTATCCTCCTATTTCTATATCCAAATGCAGCCACACATATGAATAAATATTCTCATTTGCCTCTTATTTCTTATTTTAAAAGTAGCATGCTAAATATATTCTATGCCTAGCTTTCTCTCACATAACTATATTCTGGAGATCTTTCCATATCGAAGCAGAGAGTTTCTCATTCTTTGTTTGCAGCTACAGAGTATCCTATGTGCTGTACTATGAACTCTTAAAGTTGATTTAATCAGTCTCCTATTGCTGGAAGCATAAAAGAGTTTTCAGTCCTTTGCTATCCCAAACAATGCTGCAGTGATTAACTTGACCTCACCTGTTTTATACATTAGTAGGATAATTTTCCAGAAGAAGTGAGATTAGTTATGTTAAAAGATAAATACATTTGTAATTTGGTAGACATTGCTACATTGCCCGTCAAAGAGATTATGCCATTTTGCACTTTAAGCACTGAATTATGGGAGTGCCTGTTTCCTCATAGCTTTCCCAACAGAATATTTGTCAGGCTTTTACATTTTTGCCAGTTTGATGATTGAGCAATATCTCATCGTAGTTTAATTTGTATTTCTCACATTTAACATAAGCATTACAGAAATGTTTGTTAATTTTTAGAAGTGTTAAGACAATTATTGAAATGAGCAATACTTTAATCTACTTATATGTAGTAGTGTTTGCAGGTGAAAGAATGAGTCTGAACCTCTGAGGGACTCAATCCTGCCAACCCACTCCTACTAAGCAAATATCTAGCCCCGTAGACAGTTGCCTTTACTCCATACCATCTAGTGGCTGGAGGCCAGGGACGCTGCTCAATATCCTTCAGTACACAGGCAACATCCCCCACCCAACAAATAACTACCTGGCCCCAAATACCAACGGTGCCGGAACTGAGACACCCTGGTGTTTTAACCAAGATCACTTGTACGTTGTTCTCAACATTGCAGTTGGTAACATCTACTCCTTGTATGGTACCTTTTTGTCATTATTTATGATAATAAAATTAATACATGTTTGTAACAATCTAAAGTATTTGACTTAGTAGAAAATTCCTGAAATTTCAGTTCTCAAATAACCACTATTAAGGTTTTCATCTAGGCTTTTCTATTAGGATATTAACATACATATAAATATATTGATAATTTTTATTTTATTTTTTAAATTTAATTTTGTTTTATTTAAGTTCAATTAATTAACATATATGTATTATTAGTTTCAAAGGTAGAGTTCAGTGATTCATCAGTTGCATATAACACTCGGGGGCACCTGGGTGGCTCAGTCGTTAAGCATATAACACTCAGTGTTCATTCCATCAAGTGCCCTTCCTAATGCCTATCACCCAGTTACCCCATCCCCCCCACCCCCTATATTCATAATTTTTAAACAAAAAAGGCATAGTACTAAACATACTCTTCTGTAACTTGCTTTTCTCACTTGGACATTTTACTGTGTTAATACTTCTATTATCCCATTGTATGGTACACCACAAATTTACCTCTCCTACCCCTTACTGGTTAATGTTTGATGTTTTCTAATATTTTTTATTGTGAATGGCACTGCAGTGAACATATTTATGTGCAAATCTCTGTGAATCCTTGTGAGTTTTTCTGTATGATGATTTTTAGAAGCCGAATTTCTAGGCCAGTGGATATGAGCAGTAAACAATTGAGAGATACAGTCCTATTGCCCTCCAAAAATGTAATGTAGGTCTATTTGAAAGCAGTTGCACTGCATGTAAAAGGAGCCGTAGGTATAGTAATACCCAGCTTCCAGGAATGTAGCACAGGGAAATAGTCCAAAATTCGGAAAAAGTGCAAATATGCTCTTTCACCTGTTTATTATAGTAGCAAAAATATTAGAAGCAACTTTTACATGTCTAAGAGTAGGGAAATGATTAAACAAATGGTTATATCCATTTGGACCATTTTTGGTCCTAAAAACCATAAATGGTGGTGGGACCCTTTATGTATAGATAAGATAGCATGACATTAGAAGCCATTTCATATTTATGAAAATAATATTTTTTTAACTTAACTATGGAAGTATGAAAAGAACTTGGTGTACATGGTATAGCAAGCCCATTTTTCAGCCTTGAACCTTAAAAAACATTGTGGTAACCACAGGGAGAATTCATTATATTCCTGGGAATGTGTTTTTTCTCCTTCTTTTCTTTGACATGACTTGCATGATGTCTTTGAGTCCAGACTTTTTATAAAAACACTGGTACGTCAATTAACTGAGATGAGAACTGATTTACTAATGGTAGACACTCTCTCCAGACACCTGCTGACGGTGATTTTCTCAGCCACTTCTATTTCCCAGGGTGACCATTTTAAAAAGAAGCATTTTTAGACCAGGTTTGGACTTGTAAGTTCAAGGCAGAGAGTGTCTCCTGTAATTGTGTGTCTTGGCCTCTTGCAGAGTGACTTTCTTTTCAAAAGTTTGAGGTAGAGATTCAGCTGGGTAAGCTAAGTGGATTCTAATTCCTTGGATGGACTTTCAAGCCCTTTTCCCTATAAAAGTCTATTTCAGTGAGTGAATAGATGTTAGGCATTGGGCCCATTCTGGTATTCTAAAAGTTGAAAGGGTATTTCAGTCATCTTTTTTTTTCCCATAGGAAAAACAAAATGTGACCAGGTTGAGTATTGAGCAGTGTTCTTTATATTCTTATGCCTCTGCTGAAAACAAGTGGAATTTTTCATTAGTTTGTTCACATTAGTATGTTAGGGCTTGTAGGCACTCAGTGGTAGGAAGTCTTGAACAGAGTCATAAAAGAATAGTACGGCACAGTATCTTGACGCTGGAGAAAAAGGCTCGGTACAACTTCACATAGAAGACCTTGGAATATTCTATCTCCTGAAATTGTCATTTAAAGTAAAAGCTGAATTTTCTTGCCAGCTGGATCCACCACAGGGTGTTTAGTAACCTTTTGTCCTTATTTTGGCAATTCAAATCAAAAGTTTATGTCCCCTCTCCCCCCCGCCCCTCCCCCAGCCCTGATTTCATCTTTCAAGCTCTACTACCCTAGAGAATGTATTTATTTATTTATTTCATTATTTTTTAGATATAGCTCTTAACGTAAAAGTTGCTTCTAGAAGTGAAAACAATCTCTCTCTTGTAGCTCAATAGTGGCATACCAGCCAGCTGGGGACAACAGCCACACCTTTGATGTCACAGCCATGTTCAAGTCTATTGGGATTTTCCTTGGGATCTTCAGTGGATCTTTCGCAATGGGTGCCGCAACGGGTGTGGTGACAGCTTTAATATCCTTTTGTTAATCTTTCCTTGTTAACCTAAAAAGTGCTTGAATCCTGTATTCCATGGTCTCTCCTGTTCCAGAATTGACGTTGTGTTACAATTATGTGTTTAAGATTTATTTTTTTAAAGATTTTATTGATTCATTTGACAGAGAGATAGGGAGCATGAAAGAGAGAGAGAGCACAAGCGGGGGCAGCGGCAGGCAGAGGGAGAGGGAGACGCAGGTTCCCCGCGGAGCAGGAAGCCCAACGCGGGACTCGATCCCAGGGCCCTGGGACCATGACCTGACCTGAAGGCAGATGCTTAACTGACTGAGCCACCCAGGGGCCCCCATTGTGTTATAATTATTAACCTTATAACCAGGGACTTGGTTGGAAAACATTATGTAATCATCTTTACCGATAAGTAAATAAAGGAATTTCCTTGTTTTGCATTAGGCTCCGTGCTCTCCAACTTTCACTACACAAGTCTGATTAGATGCAGTGACCCTCTGGGAGTGAATTTTAAGGTTGTAGACAAAATTGATATCAAGGTAAATACATTCCAGTGAGCCTCTGGGTATTCTGTGCTGATGTTCATTTGCTCTTCGTTGAAGAGGACAAATAGGAAGTGTACGACCATGATGTCAGTTGAACAAAATCAGCTTCCTGGGTTTGGACAGATGGGAGTTCATCTCAGCTCTCAACAGTTTTAACCTTCTGTTCTAGAGTCCTTGGCACGGCCACTAGTTTGCTATTAGAAGTGTTGGGCAAGTCATTCTTGTGCTCATTCAGAAAACACTTGATTGCCTGCTGCATGCCAGATGCAATGCTCTGGGCATCAAAGATGGACAAGACAGACATGGCCTCTGCCTTCCTAGAGCTTCCAGTATAGGCGCACTGACATTTCACGTGGGCCCTCAGTGTAGGAAGGTGGCAGGTGGGGACAGCAGGCAAGATGAGTGGGACTTGATAATCTCTAAAGAGCTTCCGGCTCTAAAGCTTCTAAGATATTTTCGTATAAAACAAATACTTTTGGGAGCACCTGACTGGCTCAGTCAGTAGAGCGTGTGACTCTTGACCTCGGGGTTGTGAGTTCGAGCCCCACATGGGGTATAAAGAGGACTTAAAAGTAAGATCTTTCAAGAAAATAAAAAAAAATACTTTTTTTCAAGGATCTGTAAGTTTGCTCTCCTTCAGCCTTGTGCTGGAAGAGACTTGTCTCATGGCTTTTTACAGGTGAACTGAGGCACGAAGAGACAGTAAAAGGTTCTGAAGGAGGAGCCAGGACAAATCATATCGCTGTCCCATTACAATCTCCTTGAGGGGAGGGAATCTGTCTTGTTCATCTTTCTGCTGTGGTACACATTTGTGGAAGCAGATGTAGATTCCAGCCTGAGATTTGTCACTGGTCTGCACAGGCCCTTCCCCGGTTGACTAACAAATACTTTTTAGATTCGTATAAGTGAGTGACATGCCCCGGTTTCTTCATCGTGGAATGCTCTACATCACGGAGGTGCTAGGGGATCAAATAAACATGAAATCTCATGGAAATGTCATGTTCTTAGTAATTGTAAATTGCTATAATTAGGGAAGCTGTCTTGCTTTGGGTTGCAGATTAATAGAGGTGGCCTGTTGTGTGTCTGATCTGTTGCTCGCGTCTCTGTCCTTTATGATGTGGTTTCTGGCAAGGCATGCGATACCCATAAAACAATTGACAAAACTGTGTGACTTCCTCATGGAAGCAAAGACTGCTGACTCCTCAGTACAGTGCTCACTTTAAGAGGTCCTTCACTTTGGCGCTTCCTTATTCTGTGACTTGTGTTAGATTGGAGCATGCTTCTTGCCCTTTCATGGTTGCCTTGCCTCGACTATTATTCTTTGTAGTCTTACTTGTGTATTACAAGATCTTGTTACCAACCTTGACGGTCTTACGTGACAAAGTTCACCAAATTACGGGAGTTCCAGCTGTTGGAGACAGGCTTGTTCTTCCTGATGTCCTGGAGTACCTTCCTCTTGGCTGAAGCCTGGGGCTTCACAGGTAGGGTCCTTTCTCCTTTTGATCGTAAGCCTTCACAGGGAGTGACTTTGCCAGTCATTGTTTCTACATGGGGGCACATCCTCTAGCATTTGAACGTACTTGTTAGCATTGGGATTTACGCTGTCACTTTAGAATATAAGAAAGATGTTTAATGCAAGTGGTTCCTCTGAACAAAGTAAGTCACAACTGGAAATTTCAACACTAAGCATATGCTCTTCTGTAAAACACAAGCCTCAGTATGAAACTCAGGAAGTCTCCTTGACGTGAACTTGGAACTTGCTCTCTTTGTAGGTGTGGTTGCAGTGTTGTTTTGTGGCATCACGCAGGCGCATTATACATACAATAATCTGTCCACAGAGTCTCAGCATAGAACTAAACAGGTAAGAGAAGCTTTATAGTTTGTGAATAAATGTTTCCTCCTTGGCAACAAAACCGAAGTCTGTCTTTACTGAAAAATCATCTTTAGTTGGTTCCAAACAATGTCTACTCATTTCAGCTCCTCTTCCTTGGACTCCAGAGAGAGATGGGATTGGCAGGTCGAAGGGTGGCTGCACTGAGGGTAGAGAGAGTTCAGCAGAATAGCTAGGGGCCATTATTATTGTGGTTCCAGTGATCGATTGGCTTCCCTTCCTTGTTTTCCTAATCACATCACTTTTAAGAGCACTGTTTTGGAAGGTCTGACTAGAAGGACTGCTGGGTGATAGAAACAAGATTAGTTTCTGATCTGACTGGCTCTACTGCTGGGTGACACAGAGAAGACTGACCTCCTTCGGGTGCTTCGCAGCTGCTCTGTCTCCATGAATGTCAACTACACCAGTGGTTGGGTTTTATATGGTGCCGAACGATCAGGTGTGCAGAGTACCTGAAGGGAATTATAAAGGAAAGAGGCATAGCATTTCCTAGTCTCATGAGGCGTTTGGGACAAATGAATGAATAATATGTAATGTCTGGAATAGAAACAAATGCGTACTTGATTATGATTAGATGCTTTCAGTTTTGCCAAAGGACTAGAACAGTGAGATTAGCCTGGAAAGGACTCCTGATAAAGCAGGAGCAAATGTCCTTATTCTTTTCTTCTTTCTTCTGGAGCCACAAATTTAGTATATGACCTGTGCTTTTTCCTAACTCCTCAAAAGAGATTAGACTTTTCTTCCCCCATGCATATACGCTGAGGCTACAAATCCCTTTTACGAATTAATTTACTGCGGTAAGTGTAGAGAAGAAAATTAGCTGGGGTGTTTGGTATTCTTCTAGACAATGGAGTGGGGAATTAAAAAAAACAAACAAACAAGGTAGGCGTTTCCAGTCTTGTTGGTGATATGAAGCTTGAATAACATTAAAAAAAAAAAAAAAAAACCCCAGACTAATGGAACTTCTAGATTGTATGTTTCAAATGATATGTCATACAAGAGGTCAGAGAAGTGGGGAAATGGTTTGAGGCTTGAGGAGGCTGGAAAACTGTCATTGAAGAAATGGTGTACCTAGAAAGATTGGAAGGATTCAGAAAAGCATAGAAAAAGGATAAGAAAAGAAGCCATAGGGGAAACAGTACTGGTAAAGGCAGGAACAAAAAGGTAGCTAGCATTAATGAATGGAAGGCCGCAAAGTGTGGCTCAGGGGTAGGGCAGACAACGGCCAGACCTCCCTGTAAGGTCTGTGAGCTAGGGATGATGTTGACATTTCTAAATGGTTGGAAACAAAAGAAGATTTTTTGACACGGGAAAATTATATGAAATTCAGACTACAGTGTCCATTAGTAGTTTTACTGGCACACTGCCACACCCATTTTTTTAACATGTAGTCTCTGGCTGCTTTTGTGCTACATTGGTAGAACTGAGTGACTGTGACAGGGACCATGTGGCCCACAGAGCCTCAAATATTTACTTTCTGTCTCTGATCCTTCCCAGGAAAAGTTTGCCAACCCTTGGTGTTGTGTATTAAAGCAGAGAGTCTGTGTTGTTCCAAATCCTGGTTCCACTACTTGCTGGCTGTGTGACCAGGGGCAAGTTACATAACTTCTCTGTGCTTCAGTGTTGTCATCTTTAAAATGAGGATAATGATAGTACCTACCTCATGGAGTTGGGAGATTAAAACGAGATAATGCTTGTAAAGTCCTTAGCATAGTATCAGGCACACAATAAAAACCAGATAAAGCTTAGCTATTATCGTTAAACAAATAAGTATAATTATAGTATATTAAGTCATTTAAAGTAAATTAAATATATACTTATTTCCATTTTTAATTCCCATTTTTCAAGAATGAGGCAAGCCCGGTTGAGAAAGGTTAACTTGCTCAAAGCCATGCAGCCAGCAAGTGGGAAAAGCAGGCTTGAAGCCAAAGCATTTTGACCCCTGGGCACATGTTATTTAACCACTACCCTGTTTAGTGGGGCAGAGGGCGCATGTGCAAGAGCAGTGGTAGATAACCACGACAGACAGGGGGATGCTGGATTACAGAGGGCTCATGGGACTCATGCATTCGGCAAGTCAAGTCGCAAGTCTCGGGTCCCTGCCGTGCCAGTAATCCTTGCGGGGCAGTGGTGTGAACAGGCGGGGCACGCAGGCAGCCGGGGCGGGGAGGAGCGTGCACAGGGCTATAACCCGCAAGCCCGTGCTCCCCGAACAAGGGCTAAGACCCACATAAAAAGGGAAATCACACGACAAGGCGGTGATACGAAAGTTGTCATGAAGCATTTGATGCCAAGAGAAAAGAATCTGTACTGGACCTTCCAGCCTAGAAGAGGGAGGTGTCTTCGAACTGCCGCATCCAGAGAGACTCACTGGGTGAGGGTGTAGGATGGGGGCAGCAGGGTAGAGTGAGGGGCCCTTTGCAGTACTAGGGGTGGGGTGTGATGATAGCTTTAGACTAAGGTGGTGGCAGGGACAAGGGACATCCCCAAAGAAAACTTGACAAGATTTGGAGGAGGAGGACAATGACTGAACATGGGGATTGACAAAGGAAGTGATGGGGGGACGTGCGGGGGCAACATCTCTGGCTTTATCTGTGGGACTAGAAATGTCATCACTACATTTGCTCCCCTCTGAAGCACCTGTTTTGGGGATATACATGAGCTTTACATATGTGAAGTGTCTGCTTCGTTATCTTAGTGATGATACTTGTGTTTTCAAATTATGTAACTTAATGTATTTACTGGACTAACCTTTTAAAATTTCGTTTCAGTTGTTTGAGCTTCTCAATTTCTTGGCAGAGAATTTCATCTTCTCCTACATGGGACTGACACTGTTCACCTTCCAGAACCATGTCTTTAACCCAACATTTGTAGTAGGCGCATTTGTATCCTTTATTATGTGTTCTATTTTGAAAACTTTTTCTCAGTTGGGATTCGCACGTGTCTTCTGGAGAGGTGGGTGATAAAAATACATTTAAATATATAAAATTTTCCTCTGCGTAAAACAAAGGAGGATTGCAACTCTTTTTTCCTATTCCATTTATTCTGTTCTCTTCATTTTTGTATACTGCACAAGTAACACAGGTTGAGATGACCGAAAAAGGTCCCCGGCCATTCCATCCATCCCCCAAAATAAAACTGTCTGTCCTCTGTCACTGAAGGGAAGAGAGAGAGAGTAGACCCTGGGAAAGAGCTTGCAGTCTGCACCACGGGGCAGTAGTTGTAGGATGGTGAAGGGCTGAAGGAGGCTGCTTTCCTCTGGCTCTGGCTCTGGCTTTAAAAATCAGTCAAAATGGAGAAGCTGAGCACATGAAAGAGCACACTCAGTAGTTCCAGCCGCGGGAGAAGACGGGAGAAAATGGAATCTAACACATGTGGGGAGCGGCGGGCCTCCAGAGGGAGGAGGCCCAGCTCCACCATTGTTCCAGGAGAGGACAGGGAATGGAAAGATGCAGGTACACACCTGTAAGATGGAGTTCCTGTCTGATGGCTTCTAGTTTTATCTGTAAAGTAGGAGGTGAGAGCATCTGCTGAGAGGGCGGGAGGAGCAGGTGGCCTATCAGTTATCTTTGTATAACAAAGTATCCTAAAATGTAGCAGCTTAAAAAAACAAACACAATCACTTCACACAGTCTCTGAGGATCAGGAATCCAGGGACAGCTTAGCTGGCTTCTGGCACCTCTCCTGAGGTTGCCGTCAGGCTCTGGACTGGGGCTATGCTCTTTCAGGACTTGACCAAGGCTTGGAGGATCCTCCCCAAGCTCGCTCACTCACATGGCTGCTAGCCAGAGGCCTTTCTTCAGGGGACCTCTCCGTGGGCAGCTCACAGCACAACTTCCCCCAGAGGGAGTGGGCTGAGAGAGCAGAGCACTAAGATGGAAGCTGAAGTACCTTTTATGACCTAATCTTGGAAGTGACCATCATCCCTTCCACCACATTGTACTGGTCACACTGTTGGCCCCTGGTACAGTGTGAGCAGGGACTACATGAAGGTGTGAATACTAGGAGGCAGGGATCGTTGGGGACCATCTTGGAGACTGGCTTCCACAGGCGATAGGAGTTTTGAGGAGAAGGTTGGGAAACAGACGTAGAGAGTGTGGGCGAGCGAGTGAGTGAGTTGACCAAAGAAATGCAGTCGGATTGCTGAGCAGTATTAAGGATGTGTGTGAGTTTGAGAAATAGGTACAAACAGTAGAATCGGTCTGCCCTGTTGTACTATTTTGTCCAGGAGTACTTGGCTGGAAGCATGGAGAAGAGAGAGAGATGGGTCCTTCAAGGTTTGGGGTTTAGTCAAGTGAGTGCAGTGAAAACCCAGAGAGGGGCAAATGAGTATAGGGTACCAGGAAGAGTGTTACTAAGATGTGGCTGAGAAAGGAAGTGAAAAAGGGAGCAGACTGGTTGTTTGAGGAAAGAGTTGAGGGCTCTTTGGATGGGAGGTCCCAGGGAGGGGAAGGTGGGGGAGCCATCCAAGGGAGATAGATAAACGTTGAGACACGGAAGCAGAGAGTGTGGTTAGAGGGGCGGGGGGGTCTGAGTTAGTGCTTTCAAAAAGAAATATTTTTAAAAACTACTTCAGAATGAAGTTTCTGCCAAAGAGATTACCAGGAATATTTTTAAAATTAAAACTCTAAATAGAATCTCTGTTAGAAAATAGGGTATTACTGAAATGCCATTCTGCTGTGTTTTAGTCTTCTGGGAATGAACTTCAGGCAAAAAAGAGAAAACCCTTTTAATAAGAGAAGAACTCTAGCTGGAAGACTCCCATGAGATCAGTCCCTTCATATCCTGCTGGTCTTTGAGAAACTTGAGCAGTCAACTGGCTTGATCTGCTATACTTATCCAGAAAGGAGGCCAAATATTCTCTATACATTTCTGAGTCTGTGAGGAATTCAGGTTCCTCAGTGCAAAAGCCTACCATGAAAACTGACTTACCAGGAGAGAGTTGTCCTCTTGCTGGCTATATTAGTTAGGATATAGGCTTGACGTTATGTGACAATGACCCAGATTAACCAAGGTTTAACCAAGGCAGAAGTTTCTTTCTTTCTCATGTCGAAGTCTGAACTATTGTGGCAGCTCTGCTCCACAATCATCAGGGACCCAAGCAGCTTTCTTGCACCCATCCCTCAGGAGTTTGCCCTTATTCTTAGGGGCCAGCAAGGCTCACCCCTGTGTCTGCCACTTCCCTTTAAGGACATGACCCAGAATAGGCACACATGAAGTGATGTTAACATCCATTGGGTTACACATGCAAGAGAAGCTGGAAATTCTGTTTTTTATCTAGGTGACTGTGCATGCAGTTGAAAATTGGAGGTGAGAATGAGGGAGGGTCTACCACTAGAGAGGAAGGGAAGGATAGATATTGGGGATATAACTAGCAGTCACTGCCACATTGGCCCACGTGTTTTGTTGTTATTTTCTCATTTTTTTAGGGAAGCACTATTTTTAATAACTTTTGTATTCTAGAGTAGTTTTAGATTTACAAAAAAATTATGAAAATAATACAGAAAGTTCTCCTGTACCCCACACCCAGGTTCCCCTGTTGTTAACATCTCACATGAGCATGGTACACTTGCCACAAGTAATGAATCAGTATTGACACATTATCATTACCTGAAGCTCATACTTCATGCAGATTCTCAGAGTTTTTCCCTAAAGGCCTTTTTCTAGCCTAAAATCCCATCCAGGATGCCACATTTTATTTAGTTGTCGTGCCTCTTTAAGTTCCAGTTGACTGTGACAATTTCATAGACTTCTTTTTGATGATCCTTGATAGTTTTGAGGGGCTCCTGGTCAGGTACTTTGCAGAATGTATCACAACTAGAATTCCTGATGTGTTCCCCATGGTTAGACTTGGGCTTGTGCATTATTCCCAAATAAGACACAGAAGTAAGGTGCCATTCTCATCATATTATGTCAAGGGTACATACTTACTAACATGTGGATAATGTTGATATTAGCCTTAATCACTTGACTGAGATAGTGTTTGTCAGGTTGCTCCACTGTAAAGTCAGTGATTTTTTTTTTCCCTTTCTATATTGTACCACTTGGAAGGGAGTCACCATACGCAGCAGGGAGTTAGGTTCCACCTTCTCAAGGACAGAGTATCTACAAAATTATTTGGAATTCTTTGCATGGGGGATTAATCTGTTCTCCATTTTTATTGTCATTTATATCAGTATGGACTCATTGATATTTATTTTATACTTTGGGTTATAACACATTACTACTTTTTAAAAATCTTGTTGCCCAGGGGCACCTGGGTGGCTCAGTTGTTAGGCGTCTGCCTTCGGCTCAGGTCGTGATCCCAGGGTCCTGGGATCGAGCCCCGCATCCGGCTCCCAGCTCCGCGGGAAGCCTGCTTCTCCCTCTCCCATTCCCCATGCTTGTGTTCCCTCTCTCACTGTGTCTCTCTCTGTCACATAAATAAATAAAATCTAAAAAATAAATAAAATAAAATAAAATAAAATCTTGTTGCCCAAACTGTTCCAGCTTTGGCCTTCAGGAGCTCTTTCAGTGGGTACTTTGTCCCTTTAGCACACTCCCATCATTGTGTGTTTTGAATTTTTTTTAAGCACTTCCTTACTCTCTATGGAAGATGCTTCACGCTCATCTTGTGTATTTTCTGCTCCAGCCTCAGATCAGCCATTTGTCCAAGGATCCCAGGTTCTTTTTATGGGGGAACGGTATTAGAAACCAAGATCTGGGCTGTAAGTGTGTTCAGTGTTATTGGGTTGTCCTGGTTTCTAGGCACTCTCAGCTGACACAGGGAGGAAGTATGTATGTATATACTAGCTCCTGTATGTACATATACATATATGTGTAATCATCCGTATCTCTATTAAGCTAAGCATAAGTTCATACTGATGTCTCTACCGCTAATCCATTACCACATGCATCATCCTGGCCTCCTCTTCTTGATGACCTGTGAACTCCCATTCCAGTAGTGAGAAACGTGCCTCCCACTGTCCACCATCCCACTCCCTTAATTGTTCCATTCCAGCATACAGGAGCATCAGAATCGTTAACCAGTACTCCCATGGGAAACAACTTGACCAACAAGCCCATGATACTTATGTGCAGTTCCTTGTGCCTTTAGTCTTACAGACTCTGTCCACTTCCAAAGTTACTGAAGCTTCTGAAGATAGTCTTTCCCCGTCTTGAGTGTGTAGTCTAGATAATATTAATAGTAAAATGAAATTAACCTTAACCTATTAATTTTAGATTGCTATTTTCTTGGGAAGAGCTGCTAATATTTACCCCTTGTCCCTCTTACTTAATTTGGGTAGAAGAAGTAAGATTGGATCAAATTTTCAGCACATGATGATGTTTGCTGGTAAGTTGTAACTTTCCCTCTCTTGGCCCACTCCACGAAACCACTCACAACACATATGCTAGCTTGATTTTAAACAGAAATGATGTGCTAGTAATATAAGAGTCCCTTAAACATTGAAGTTGCAACCTCCAATAGAAAATTCTTTTTATAGTGTCCCATTCCCTTCTGTGAAAATTTTCTGGTTTCAAATTCCTGGTTCAGAAATCTGTCACATGTAGTAAAGAAGGCAAAGATGTATATGTTTTCACCCAGAAACCTGTATGCGACTGTTTATGGCAGTTGTAGTCATAATTGCCGAAACCTGGAAACAGCCCAGTGGGTGAACAAATAGGCAAACTGTGGGATGTCCATGAGGCCGTGGGTGCTCCTTAGCACTGAAATGCACAACTGGGGATACACTCAACAACATGGATGCACCTCAGAGGCATTGCGCTAAGTGAAAGAAGCCAGTCTCAGAGGGTTACATTCTCAAGACAAAAGCACAGTGACGGAGAACAGCTCAGGGGTTTGGCAGAGTGACAGAGAGGTGGGGCTAGAAAGATGTAGTACCAAGGAATTTGGTGAGGGGGTTGGCAGGGGTGGTGACACTGTTCTGTGTTTTGGTTGTGCTAGTGGGCCTACGCCTCTATGCATTGTCACAACTCGTGGGACTGTACGCCCAAAAAGAGTGGATGCTACTGGGTGTAAGTTTAAAAATAAAATTTAAAATATTGTTAAAAGGTCAGCGCATGTCAGGATCCTCTACGAATTCTCTGTATCTGTATATACTTTTGTACGTTAATACATAGTATGTGTTTGTTCACATGCTTCTAAGTTCTTAGAATGTGCCTTATTTCTCTGAATTTCTGAAGCTGGCATTGGTGAGGAGTTGCTGAAGAAATGCCTCTTTCATTCCCTCGCAGGCCTCCGTGGCGCAATGGCATTCGCCTTGGCCATCCGAGATACTGCCACTTACGCCCGGCAAATGATGTTCAGCACCACCCTTCTGATTGTGTTTTTTACCGTGTGGGTATTTGGTGGTGGCACCACTGCCATGCTCTCATGCTTGCATATAAGGTAGGTAGTGCCTGGGAACCTCATTTCAATACTAAGTTCTAATTTAGGGGTTTTTTTTTTTCCAATTACAAGAAAAGTTTAAGCTTTGACCAATGTATAATGTTTTATTTTTTCCTTTTAAAAATTATGTAACCTGTAGTACAGAGAAAATGGGAAATGTGCAAAGGAAAGTTAAAAACCATCATTTATACTTTGAGGGATGTCCTTCCAGATCTCTTGCTGTGCGTCATATGTATTTTTAACAAAAAGGGGCAGCACTGCAGGTATTCTTGTAAAGCAATTTGTAAATGTACTATCGCATGGACATTTATGTTAGGAAATATATTTACGTCAGAACTTCATGGCTGCATACACCATAATTTACTTAACCAAATCCCTCTTTGGACTTTTGCACCGTTTCTAGGATTTTTCTGTTACCATTACCATTTGAGGATTTTGCTACTAAGTGTTACCATTAACAGTGTGAACATTCATAAACGCACACACCACTGTGCACTTGTTTGATTATTTCCTTAGGATCCATTCCTAGGAGTGGCATTGCTTGGTCAGAGGATATGCATATATTTAAGGCTTTTGATCTGTATCACCCAATCAGACCAAAAATGTTTCTTCTCATCTGCAGCATATGAAACAGTCCAGTTTATCTCAACCCTAATCAGTACTAGACGTTATCTTTCTTTCTCAACTTTATAATCAGCACTGTCTGTAACCTGACAGTCCGAGGCCAAGATTGCAGGGTCTTAGTGTTAAATGCATACTAGTTAATGTATTCAATTGGAAAGCTCCCTGTCCTCAGGAGTGCTGCATTGTTTCCATGGATACAGCAGCCTGTGTTGCTAAAGCTTTTGTAGATTTTCGTTCTGTGTTTGGCTGAAACTTCATAGACCTTCTGCTGAGCCTCTAGAATGTGTAGGGTTCATTAGAGAAAACAGCATTTCACATTTTATAGAATCTGTTCTCCATTTTTTCCATTCTATTATGCCTTTCTCTTGAACATTCTAGAGACCAGCCGGCCCTAAATCACACTTTGAATGTTGTTGTTATTGTCTTGATTTCTTTTTACTTTTCAAACTCCTTTCTTACCATTTCTGTGCTATTATTGTGTATAATTGACAATAATGTTCTTCTAATCCTGATCATGACTTCAGGGAGGACCTGGCATTTGTTGAGCACCTACTATGTGCTGGGCATTGTGCTAAGTACATTTCACGTATTTATCTAATCTCAATAGCTCCATTTTACAAGTGAGGAAATAGTGGCTTCAGAAGTTTCTACGTTGTTCAAGGTCATACAGAGAATTAAGTCTCACACAGAGGAGCCTCCAGTCTCACCTCATTTCTTGTAGACCATGCTACATCAAGAAATGAGGGTGTTCACTTTGGGAAGGATTAAACTCCTTTCTTGCCTTAAGAGCTTGTAAAGGACGATTCTTCCTTATTCTACTGAGAAGAACAAAATTAAATGTAAGATAATTTATGAAAAATAATGCTCTTCAGTAGAGTCTCAGCTTTTCCATGGACTCCGTTCTCTTTCCTGATGACCCTCCACACAAAATACCCATGCCTCCCCCCCCCCCAAAAGAAAACCCACCTAGAGTTGAATCCACCTCACCAGATTTGCAAGCCCTTTGGCCCCATCTTGCCTGTTCTGGAGCATAATTTGGCACTTAATTATATGCATTGCCTTACAATCTGAGGTTAGTTCTTATTGTGGTTGTTTGGGGGGGGGTTTTGGCCTCTTTGTGAGCAGAGGATGGATTTTAAGTTTCCTTTCCCTCCCCCCGGATTTGTCTAGTACAGTTTTGAAGATGCTGAGAAGTCCTTAAAGTTTAAGACTCAGGCAGACTGAGATTTGACTTTGAGTTCTTGCTCCTTCATTCTCCAATTCTGTGGGCTTGGGCAAGTTCTTAACTCTTTTTACGCCTCGGGTTCCTCATTTGTAACGTGTGTGATAATACCTGCCTCCTTGAGGGTTGCTGTAAGGATTCAGTGAGCTAATAATGTCTGTAGAGCTCTTAGCACAGCATTTCCAGTGTGCCTTTTATTCGTTCATTTGATTAATACCAATTGATCGCCAACCATGTGCCAGGCACTGTTTTAGGCTCTAACTTAGTGGTTCTCAATGGAGGGGTGCAATTTGGCAACGTCTGGAGACATTTTTGATTGTCAGTAAGAGAGGAGGCTGCTCCTGGCATCTAGTTGGCAGAGGCCAAGGACGCCTCTAAACATCCTGTGGGGCATAGAGCAGCACTCCCACAACAAAGAATTGTCTGGACCAAAATATCAGTAATGCAAAGGTTAAAAGACCCTGCTGTGGAGGGATACAGTGCTAGCAGTAAGATAGAAAAGGTCCCTGGTCTCATGAAGTCTACACTTCAGTGGGAGAACACAGACAATAAGCTAGTAAACAAATAGATGAAGGAAACAATTTAGATGATATTAAGTGCTGTGATGACAAACCCAGTATGTGATGTGACTGGGGATAGAGTGAATTTTATACGCAGAGGTCAGGTGAGGTCTCTCTGAGGTTCCTTTGGAGCTCAGTCTACCTGAATGACAAGAGATTGTGAGTTAAACAGTGAGCAGGAAGAAGAGTGGCCCAGCAGTAGGGAAAAGAAGTGCAAAGGCCCTGAGGCAAGAGCAAACTTTGCCTGTTTAATGAACAGAAATAAAGCCCACATAGCTGGAATATTAGTGATTGAAGGGTAGGTAGGAGCTGAGGTGGGCAAGATCCTACAGGGGTAGGGGCTGGCAAATGTGTCCTGTAAAGGGCCAGATAGTAAATATTCTAGGCTTTGCCGGCCATATGGTCTCTGTCTCAGCTACTCAACTCTAGCGTGAAAGCAGCCATAGACAATGCGTAAATCAGTTGGTCTGGCTGTGTTCCAGCAAAACAGGAGGCGTACGGGATGGGGCCCTGCCATCCAGTTTGGGGAGCCCTGCTCTCTGGCCTTGTAGGACGTGGTGAGGAGTTTGGATTTTAAAATCTTGTAGGATTTTAAAGCAAGGGGCCGACACGATCTGTTTGACCGTGTGACAGGATGGCTGCAGCTGTTGTGCAGACAAAGGATCCTCAGTGAGCGAGAGCCAGCCAGCGAGCTCTTCCTGCGTCCTTTCACGTAGTTTGTGACAGTGACACTTGGCTCCCTGTCATTTCCCGCATAGACTTGGCACTTCACGGTCTCCGAGCCTTTGCTCATGCTGTTTCGTCTGCCGGGGCTTCTCCTTCACCCCCCAGGAACTAGCACAGCTCAGAGGCCTCCTCCCTTTGCCCTGTTCTGTGGGACCCCCTCTTCCCTTGGCTGAACGTGGGCATGCCTGTTACAGCGCCCCTCTCGGCCCGCCTCGGAGGGATAGCAGCGTCAGAAGAGCTACTGGGTAGTGAGAGTGCGATGAGGCATCAGGCACTTGAAAAATCTTTAGGTACATTTTCTCATTTAATCCTTGCATCAACTCAGTGTGGTGGAGATGGTGCCCATTTCCCAGGTGTAAAATTCGGGTTCATCGGGCTGCATAGCCTAATGTCACCCAGCTAGAAAGGAGCTTTGGCCAGACGGAAGCCCAGCCCTCCCCAGTTGCAAAGCCCTTGGGGATTGCGCTCTAGTTGTATCTGTGCCCCCCACTAGTCTGTGAGCTCCTTGAGGACGGGCGCTGTGTCTCAGTCATGTCTATGCCCTGTGCCTAGCACAGTGCCTGGCAGATAATAAATGCTCTGTAAATGTTGATTACACTGAACTGGCTTCCAATAACGTTCCATCCGAGTAGTACAAATGTGCTATCCCCAAGACCACTAGATGTCACTTTAGATGCACAAATGTGTCTAGAGTTTAATATGGCTAAGAAGGTATTAAACAGCTTCTGGCCATTTAACAAAGATGAGGCGAGCCTTTCTTTGAATTATGGATCTGGTCATGGCCATCTGTTTTCAAGTACTTGACCAGGATTCGCTCGCCTTCCAGATGAGGTCTTGCATCATTTTCCTCCCTTTCGTGTATTCATATTCTGGGATGCTACTGCTACAGCTTCTCACGCTGCTATTTTTTCTGTGTTGTCTGTAGTAGTGACCTTAATCGATAAACATTTGAGCACCTATTGTGTATCAGGTACTGTGCTAGACTCTGGGGCTACAGAGATGAATTGAGACATGGCCTTTACCCTCAAGGAGCTCACAGTCTATTTGGGGAGACTGACAGGTAAATAATTATACTCTCCTGTGCTAAGTATTATAATAGAGTAATCTAGAAAGTGCCGTAGGACAGAGGAAAGAATGGTTCCACCTGCAGGGGTCATAGAATGGTTCCTTTGGAACTTGCCGAAAGAGTAGGAAAAACATGAGGGACAGTGCATTTCAGATAGAGCGCAAAGGCATGGAGGCTCGGGAGAGGACGGGTCTGGGGAGAGGAGTAGGCGGGGATGGCTAATATAGGGTGTATAGAAGAGAATGAGGGGAAATGCGGGTGGAAAGGTAGGTTGGAGTGGCAGGGGCCACTAGTCTGTAGAGAGTCTTCAGTGCTGCCCAAAGGGCTTTAGACTTGACCCTCTGGGTTATAAGCCACTCTCAGAGTCTTCTGCCGAGGGAACGACCCTGTGAGTTCTGTGCTTTAGACAGCGAACTCTAGGGGACAGCCTGGCAGCCGGACAACCTTACAGCCAACTGCGACAGACCTCCTGAGTCACAGTGAGGCCTGAGCTTGAGCTGTTGGAATGGAAAGGAGAGAAGATGGGAGAAACTGTGTAGGGAAAGAACGGACAGAGTTGGAGGGTGCCGGTGTTGAGAGAGAGGAGGCAAAGAGAGCTTCCTAATGAAGCTGTTCCCTGGGCTACGGAAAGCAGGAATTTTAAGCAGATAAAAGATGATTATGAAGAAGCCAGGCTAGTATCTGTCCATTAGCCTGTGAAAACCACAGTAACTGGGCCCTCTCTTCAGTCGTCATAACAGAACGTTGCCATGAGAGCCGAGAGGCCCGCAGACACGCAGCTCCCTCCTGGAACTGCGCCGTGGCGGCCTTGTGTTCGACACTACCCGGTGTTCCTATTCCGCAACTAGGGCAGCTCCCCTCCCCCCCCCCCCCCCCCCCCCGCTCTGCTTCTAGTGCCCTGCCATTCAGGGAAGAGAATGTTATTTTTCTGAAACTGGTAAGTGGGATTGCAGGAAGAGAATCCTTAGTAGACCCTGCCTGCCTCAGGATCCAAGCTGTTGCTAAGGAAAGTGGCAGGAGCCAAAAATCGACATCAACAACCAGAGAGAAGCAAGAAAAATATTCACCATTCCATAGCTTGCGTGTCGGGGAAAGTAGCAGCCTGACAAGGCACATATGGGAATAGACCTCGTTTTGGCCTCAAGATCTCATTTGCCTTTTGTGTTTCTCCTTTAGGGTTGGTGTTGATTCGGACCAAGAACACTTGGTAAATATGCGTTTGTGTTGTCTAGCATTCCTGTTGAACGTGCAGCCGTTCGGAAAGAAAATGGCCTACCGTAGACTTCATGCCGCTATTATTTAGATCCTGTCCTGTTTGTACCAGCTTTTAACTGACACCGTTCCTGGCTTTTCTCACTGCTTGATAGAGACAAAACCAAATTTTAGACAACATGTGGTTATCAGGGGTGACAGCTCTCCTATCTGTGGGCCAAGCTGGGCTTTGGCCAGGGAGGGGAACAGTCCTGTAAGCGCTCCTGGGTTTTCAAGTGACGGCTCTGGCACACGGAGCCTTTTTCCACTCTGGTTTGCGCATGAAGGCTTGTCTCTGATGTCAGCCCCACTCCAGCTGCTCTTCCTGTGTAACTTTCAAATTGGATGACCAGCAGCTGCCCTTGAGAACCGCCTAGAAGCTTTGCAGTCCTCAACCAGTCTTCCCTGGCTGTTCAGGAGAATGTACTTTCTTGTCCCATGCCTCTACCTTGCCCGCGTCTCCTTGCTTAATTCCAGGTGTCCTTTTCTCATTGGTTCCTCTGAACCTGAGCCTGGTAGGTGCCTTCTCTAAACTGGCCACCCTTTTCTGGTGTTTTTCCATCTGCTTTTTAATGGTTTCTGAGTACCACTGAATACATGACTCCGTCCTAGACATTAGATGAGAAATCACAGAAATTATGTCTTTAAAGATGGAAAGCCTCTCTTCCAAAACGCATTCTTTTTCTTGTCTGAAACAAGCCACAGTCTATTTGTCTTCAGGGTGTGGTTCAAAAAAAAAAAAAAATTTCTCAGATTCATTTCCTAAATGCTGATTTCGTTAGCCGTTGAGTGATGAGTGTGTATGTAATATAGTCAGTACTCGCCTCTTTTGTGGTCAGAACTGGACTAGTATAGTTTCATGGGCTTGAAATACTTGTGCAAACCAGGCTGGATAAATCCCCAGGATGCCGAGCTGCTGGGGTAGTTTCTAAGTTTCTAAGTAGTTCCTCAAGGCTCCACCCGTGTCCAAATAAGAATCGAGTATCATACGATTCACCAGACAAATGCTTGGTCATGAGCCACATAAGTCTCCACCTGTTATGTCACCTCTGTCACCACAGAGGAGAAATGGGAATGGAGAAGGAAAGCCAGGTAGGTGAGTACCAGCAGTGAGATACAGGAAAAAAATGCCATTTTTCCCTTGCCCTCGAAACCGTATGGGTGTCTTGCTTTGTTACATCATGTAGTCGGTATTTCAAGCGTCCACTGGGAAGCAGAGAGGAACATGATAGTAAGTATAGGTGTTTATGTGGTGACGGGATCGTGAGATTTATAGACCCATTGCTCTTCAAAACGCAGAGACGTACAAACCTTTGTGTACCAGTGTGAAAGGAAGTACAGGTGTTTTTCAGCTCTCATAAGCCAGTACAGTGTTCTCAAGCATTCTTATTTTGTGTATGTTTTGATACATGTTGAGAGGAAGATTTATTTATTTATTTTGAAGATCAGGAAGGACAGGAAGAACCCAAACCCAGAATCTAAACTCCTACAGAAAGCCTGGGACTGTGGAACATCCACGCTAGAAAGGGCCTTTGAGATTCTTTACCCCTCGCCCTGTGTACACGAAGAAATCCAGGCTCAGAGAGGGGAAGGGACTTGTCCAACTAGTTCATGTCAGAGCTGAGATGAACCAGATCACCGAACTGCCCCACTGCTGACTGTACCACATTACAAATAAGGACCCAGTTTGGTTTTGGAAGCTATTTTAGAAGGGACCTGCTTGCTATGTTAGTTTTCCCTTCTAGCCTCTCAGGCTTACCATGGAATTTTTCTACTTGCTTTCGTTTTGCTAGTGGTCTAAGAACGTAGTAACATCTTTGCAAAAGCCAGTTACTTTTGGGACCCATAGCAACTCCCAAAGATAGGGATGTCGATGTGATGTTTTCTACTTAAGATGCAGTTCACATTGTGGGTGTAAGTCTTGCAGATTTAAGGGCGAATTATCCCACATTGATTTGTTTTCAATGACAGTAGACCCATAAATCAGCAGGCAGCCTGAGTAATAGAGGTGTTCAGAAAAACATTTCAATTTCGTATTCCAGAGCTGCAAAATACAAGCTATTAAATTTTTAATGTTACCCATGATAGAGGGTATCTTGTATGAAGTAGGCTATATTTCCAAGTCTACAAAGAAATGATTCTAAATAAATGTGTTTTTTATCTTGGTGTATGTATTGATTTCTTTATTATCTGTTTGCAGGGTATTCCTGAAAATGAGAGAAGAACCACCAAAGCAGAGAGTGCCTGGCTTTTCCGGATATGGTACAACTTTGACCATAAGTATCCTTAACCGAGGGGGAAAAATGGTCGTGTGAACATGGTCAGTTACAATTTAATGGAATGGCTGTTTTGATTTTTCCCTTCCTGAAGTGGAATACAAAGCCTACCTTTGGTCTTCCCTTTCCCCTTCAGTGTGGTGGATGGAGAAGGTTATTAAAGACAATCCACACAAATGAATTCCCCTGAAAACCCAGGACGCCAGCCGGGAGCGGTTCGTATAGAAGGTGGCTGTGTGATGGGCCTCTGGAGCCCTCATGGTAGAACTTTCTTCCCTCTCTTGGCCTATTTATTGAGCAGTCGTTGTCTTTTACCTGATTTAGTGAATCTTGCAAAAGGTATTTGCCGGTCCTTGTCAGTGCACCTGCTAGGATAAAAGAGGAAATGCTGCCTCAGGGAAAAGCGTGAGTGTGAGGTGAAAATGGAGTCATGTTAGATCCCGCAGTAGCCAGTGGCAGGCCTGCTTTTCCTGACCTGTCAGGAGACTGGAAGATTCGCCTCTCCACTCATGGTGCCAGTGTTTCCTTGATTACCAAATCTCTGTCTTCTCCTATAGTAACTCTTCTACTTTGGGTTGTGTTATGTTGTATGACCTGTTCAAGTCATGCCTTTCAGAAAACATTTTATCCCTTACTATTTACTAAAATCAGTTTCTTGGGGGAACCTGGGTGGCTCAGTCAGTTAAGCGTCGGCCTTCGACTCAGGTCATGGTCCCAGGGTCCTGGGATTGAGCCCCACATCGGGCTCCCTGCTCTGCTGAAGCCTGCTTCTCCCTCTCCCTCTGCCCCTGCTTGTGTGTGCTCTCTTGTGCGCTCTCTCTCTGTCAAATAAATAAATAAAATCAGTTTCTTATTTGAAAATTGAACTGGGAAAAGGGACCATGCAGTTCTTTCAGGCTGAGGCTTATTAGTAAATGAATCAAAACTCGGTTTGTGTTCCACCAAAGCCAATTTGGGACAACCATGTAAAACATGTTTCCCTTGCTTTTGACTTGCTGATGAAAGCCTTGTATATTTAAGAAAAATGCACTTGGCACTTATCGTTAGAAGCTACTACTTACTATATTCCATTTGCTAGATTTTTACAATCACTTTTTGCAAGTACTCAAAATTAAATTACTGTATGGAAACAAGAATGCAAGCGTATCTGTGGTATTAAGACTCCCAGTAGTGAGAGAGATCCTGGCTCTTTAAAATTGTTTAATGATTATGTCATTACTTCTGGCTCCATTATCAGCATTTTGGGTATAAGCCATTCCCATATCTCTTGGGGCTTTTTCTTCCCTCTGATTTAACAAAAATTGTGTAATGTTTCTTGCATAAAATGTACATTTTCTGCATAATATATGTACAAAACAACTAAATAATCCTGATGTAGAGAAAGAGCAGAATAATAGCTTATTTTTCTGTATATTTTTATAGAAGTGAACTCAAGATTTGACTCAGTACTACTAGACTAAGACCCAGTAATTTTTTTTTTTTTTTTTTTTTTGAGAGAGAGAGAGAGCTGGGGCAGGGCAGGCCAGGAGGAGAGGGAGAGAGAGAGACACTTAAGCAGGCTCCACGCCCAGCACAGAGCCTGACATGGGGCTCAATCCCACGACCCTGATACCATGACCTGAGCTGAAACCAAGAGTCGGACACTTAACCGACTGTGCCACCCAGGCGCCCTAAGACCCAGTAATTTTAATACCTAGTGCCCCTAGTAGAATTAATCATTCATCCTTCTAGATTTCAGGTCCTTTGTGTAGCCAGATTGTTATAATTGAGATATAACTGAAATAACAGACCCAAATCTTAAGCTGGCGTCCTATGTATATACCTGTGTGCTTGCTACCCTTGTAAAGATATTTAGAACATTTCCAGCATCCCCGAAGCTGCCCTGTGTTCCCTTATAGTCCGTGCCTTCCCTGCCCCTCCTCCCTGCAAAGGGCAACCACCATTCTGATTTCTAGCAACATGGATTAGTTTTACCTGGTTTTGATCTTCATAAAGACGGAATCATGTATCACATATTATTTTATGTCTTGCTTTTTTCACTTAGCAACGTGTACCAGTAATTCATTCTTTTTCGTTGCTCTGTGGTGTTCCAGAGTGTGAATATACTACAGGTTTGTGTGTGTGTTTGTTTTTCCAACCGTCCTACTGTTGATAAACATTTGGGTTGTTTCCACCTTTTGGCTGTTACGAACAAAGTTAAACATCCACGTATGCATCTCTTGGTGCCCATCAGCATTCATTTCTCTCCTGGGTATATATACCTAGGAGAAAAATTTAGGGCAAGTGTATTGTTCAGCTTGCATAGATATTGCCAACCAGTTCCAGAGTGCTCATAACCAATTTACATTTCCCACCAGCAGCTTAAGGGAGTCCCACTTGTTCCAGATCTCCACCAAAACTTGATATTTAATCAGCCGTTTAAATTTTAGCCATTTCCATGGGTGCGTAGCGATACCACATGTGGTGCAATTTGCATTCCTCTGATCGCCGGTGAGATCGAGCATCCCTTCATATGTTTATTGGCTATTTGGACTTCATTTTTATGAAGTATGTCTGTTTAGTTCTTTTGCCCATTATTTAATTGATTTGTCTTACCTTTTTCTTACTGACTTGTAGTTCTTTCTATGTTCCTGAATTGGGTTCTCTGTTGGTTATATGTACTATGAATATCTTCCCCCAGTCTGTGGCTCACCTTTTCATTTTCTTTTTTTTTTTTAAAGATTTTATTTATTTATTTGAGAGAATGAGATAGAGAGAGAGCATGAGAGGGGGGAGGGTCAGAGGGAGAAGCAGACTCCCTGCCAAGCAGGGAGCCCGATGCGGGACTCAATCCCGGGACTCCAGGATCATGACCTGAGACGAAGGCAGTCGCTTAACCAACTGAGCCACCCAGGCGCCCCACCTTTTCATTTTCTTAATCCTGTCTTGTAAGGAACAGAAATTCTTCATTTTAATGAGGTTTACTTTATTACTCTTTTCTTTTTTTTTTTTCTTTTTTAAAGATTATTTATTTGTTATTGAGAGAGAGAGAATGAGAGCGAGAGCATGAGGGGGGGAGGGTCAGAGGGAGAAGCAGGCTCCCCGCCGAGCAGGGAGCCTGATGCGGGACTCGATCCCGGGACTCCAGGATCACGACCTGAGCTGAAGGCAGTCGCTTAACCAACTGAGCCACCCAGGCACCCCTATTACTCTTTTCTTTTGGTGCTTTTGTGTCTTGATAAATCTTTTATATCCCAAGATCCTATGTTTTCTTCTAGAAGTGTGATTGTCTTGGCTATCACATTTAAGTTTTTGACCTACCACAAATTAATTTTTGTGTATGGTGTGAGGTATGGGTCAAGACCTACTTTTTTCCCATATGAGTAGGCAGTTAACCCAGCACCATTTATTGAAAATGCCATCCTTAACCCACTGAAGTGCAGTGGGGCCTTTGTTGTAAATCACATGGCCATGTAAGTGGAAGTCTGTTTCTGGACTTTCTTTTCTCTTTGTCTTTTTTTTTTTTTTCCCACATCAATACCACACTCTATTAATGATTGTACTTTTTAATAAATCTTGCTATCCAGTTGGGGAAGTTCTATAGGTTTGTTATTCCTTAGTATTGCCCTGTCTATTTTAGGTTCATTGCATTTTCATCTAAATTTTAGGAACAGCCTGCCACTTTCCATACACACACTCACACACACACACACACACTCACACTCACCCACTCACCAAAAAAAAAACCTGCTGGCAATTCTCTCGGGTTTGTATTAAATCAATAGATGAATTTGGAGAGAACTGACATCTTAACAATATTGAGTCTTCCAATCTATGAACACAGTATATCCTTTAATTTCTCTCATTAATGTTTTATAGTTTTCAGTGACGAGTCTTACACATCTTTTATTATATTTATTATCCCTAAGTATTTGATGCTATTGCAAATATTTCGACCTTGTATCCAGCAATCTTGTTAATAAGTTCACTTATTATTATAAAATGGTTTATAGATTTTTTTTATTTACTGTTCATAAAATCAGGTGAAAAATATTGTGTCTTTTTTTCTTTTCTAACACCTTTTTTTTTTTAAGATTTTATTTATTTATTTGAGACAGAATGAGAGAGAGAGCACATGAGAGGGGGGAGGGTCAGAGGGAGAAGCAGGCTCCCCGCCGAGCAGAGAGCCCGATGCGGGACTCGATCCCGGGACTCCAGGATCATGACCTGAGCTGAAGGCAGTCGCTTAACCGACTGAGCCACCCAGGCACCCACCTTACTTCTTTTTAATGTCTTATTACACTGGCTGGACCTCTCCAGTACAATGTTGAATGTAAGTGATGATAGTGGACATTTTTGTCTTGTTCCTGACCTCAGGAGGAAAATTTTCAATACTTCACCATTAAGTATGATGTTAGCTGTAAGTTTTTTTTTAGGATTTCATTTATTTATTTGAGGGAGAAAGAGCACAAGCAGGGTGGGAAAGGACAGAGGGAGAGGGAGAAGCAGACTCCCTGCTGAGCTGGGAGCCCAATGCGGGACTCGATCCCAGGACCCTGGGATCATGACCTAAGCCACCCAGGCACCCCAGCTGTAGGTTTTGAGATAGCCTTTGTCAAGGATATCCCCTTCTATTTCTAGTCTGCTGAGAGTTTTTATATCATGAACAGGCATTGAATATTATCAGATGTTCTTTCTGCATCAATTGAGATGATCATGTATTTGTTCTCCTCTAATCTGTCGTTGTGCTATTTTCATTGATTGACTGTTAAACCAGTCCTGCATGGCTGGAACGAATCCCATTTGGTTGTGATACACCATCCCTTGTGTGTGTCACTGGACTTAGTTTACTGATATTTTGTGTCTGATTTTTGTGTCTGTTTTCATGAGTGATATTGGCTTGTGGGTTTTGGTTTTGCTTCGCCTGCGTTTCAGGTATAAAATCCATGACAGGGAATATAAGCCCATTTTGCCCAGCCAGAAAATACATATACAAGATGTAACAAGATAATGCTGGTTTGATGACATGAATGGGAGCAATTTTTCTCTTTTTCTATTTTCTGGAGGATTGGTATTTTTTCTTCCTTAAGTGCTGGGAAGAATGTACCAGTGAAGTCACCTGGGCCTGGAGTGTTTTGTCTGAGAGACAGGACTAGTCCTCATTTTTTAAAAAGGTTTTATTTATTTGAGAAAGAGAGAGAGTGCAAGTTGGGGGAGGGGCAGAAGGAAAGGCAGAGAATCTCAAGCAGACTCTGCGCTGAGCGCGAAGCCCAGCACAGGACTCAGTCCCATAACCCTGAGATCACGACTTGAGCTGAAACCAAGAGTCAGACACTTAACCGACTGAGTCACCCAGGCGCCCCAGGACTATTCCTCATTTTTAACTGACAACAACCTTAGGTTGTGACTTTAGAAAGTGGGGAATGTGTATATGTGTCTTTCTCCCATTGTCTCTCCTTTTTCTTATGATTCCCTCTTGTTTTCTTCTGAGTATTACATATATTATCATGTCTGTTTTTATTTTTTAGAGAATAAATGAACACTGAAATGAGGGTCTATGATAGAGGAACTCGTGATACATAATTTTTTTATTTTTTTGACGTTTTTAGAATTGAATTTCCTTTGATACGAAGTTTCAACTCATTCAAGATGCCAGCTGAATTCACAATAGATGATTAAAACCATTTTTGTTACTCAATTCTGTGGCTGGAAAATTTCATCTTTTTTCTGACTCTTACCCACTCTTTACTTTCGACCGCATCTCCTTCAGCACGAAACTGAGAGTGATTCTGTCTTCCCTTTGGTTCTAGTAAAAGCAGAAAGGCAATGTGACGCCGTGGACCGTGGCACAGGGCTTGGAATCCAACCAATCTGAGTTCATGTATGGGTCCTTCACTTGCTTCATTGTGTGACTTTTCGGCGGGTCATTCCTTTCCCTGAGCCTCAGTTTCCATTTCTGTGAAACAGAGATCGTAACAAAATCTCCCTTTGCTGTCTCACTGGCATAAGGTGAAAGCCCTCTGCTGCCCTCTGAAGTGGCGGGTACACCGGGAGGGTGGTGGTGAGCACACGACTTGTTCTTTTGCATTTGGGAAGAAAGGGGCATGGCTCTTCCTTAACCTGCGGCACAGCTATCTGAAGCCCCTGCTGACACACAGCGGACCTCCGCTCACTACAACGCTCCCTGCCTGCTGCGGGCCCATCGCCAGATGCCTGACCAGCCCCCAAGCTTACGAAGTAAGTTGCTTTTATCCAAAACCTAAGTTCTTCATGAAGTTAAATTGCTCTGCTCTGTGGATGCGTCACTGGTTTGGTTTTGCTTCGCTTGCCTTTCAGGTGTAAAATCCATGACAGGGAATATAAGCCCACTTTGCCCAGCCAGAAAATACATAGAGATACATACAGAAATCTAGAGATACAATTTCACGGTCTTTGAAACATCATTTGAAGAGAGATCTAGTGTTATTACCTCACTTACTGTCAGTGATTTTAGTAAATAATTCTATTTCCACGCTGGTTTTGATTTATTTCCACTATGTGGCCCGAGCTCGGTACGGAATGTGTTACATTTTCATCTAGGAATTAGAGTGGTCACAGTCATGTTGAGGGGATTAATAAGACAATTCTTGATACCCCTAAAGTGCAACAGATGGTCTTTTGCTTCAAGCCTGCCAACTTTTGGCTGTCAGGGAGAGTTTATGTACCGGTGTTCCGCATTGCTAGGCTACACAAGCACATCTAGATAGTATCTAGGGTCCCTATTTTTTTTTCCTTAGCTGCCAACATGAGATTGGTGATTTGGCAAGCGTCGCAACACAGAAAGAAATGACAAATGCTAACCAGCCTTCATTTTAAAACATGAACATCTTATTTTTCAAGTTCTTTTTTAAAAACCTTTGCTTCCTTAGGGCACCTGGGTGGCTCAGTCGTTAAGCGTCTGCCTTCGGCTCAGGTCATGATCCCAGGGTCCTGGGATCGAGCCCCGCATCGGGCTCCCTGCTCCGCGGGAAGCCCGCTTCTCCCTCTCCCGCTCCCCCTGCTTGGGTTCCCTCTCTCGCTGGGTCTCTCTCTGTCAAATAAGTAAATAAAATCTTTAACAAAACAAAAAACAAAACCTTTGCTCCCAACCCAGGCCTTCAGAAATCGTCTGTGGCATCAGATACAGGGCCCACATTAACAAAGCCCACCACCGCAGCAGCTCGGGTAGAGCGACAAGGCAGCGACGACGCATGTAGACAGGCCCTGGGCAGTTCCCTGTGCCCTCCTCTGTGGTGTGGTAGAGCAGAGCCCCCAGAGGACGGACGGATGGACGGGAAGAGGAGTCTTAGTAGAGGCCGCACCCACAGGGCGGGGCGCCCTGTTGAGTCCATGCACCTTTTTGAAGATCGTGCCCCGGGGGCGGGGGAGCAGCCAGGTTGTCTTGTCTCTCCCTTCCACATTGCCCAGGCTCCCCTCTCGAGCAGCCTCCATCTCCTCTGTGCCCTGTCAGCCCACGAGGCTCTGTGCAGAGGGGCAGCCAGCTTCGTCAGTTCAGTCAGTGAGGCTTGGCTCTGGGATTCCAGAGACCCGCTCACCGTCACCAAAAGCCGAGAGTTCCACAACTGTGCGTCCTGTGGAATATAGCAAAATACAACATGGTTGTATTTGTCCCCTAGGGCTGCCATAACAGTACCACAGACCGAATGGCTCAACAGAAATGTGTTGTCTTGTAGTTCTGGAGGCTCGAAGTCTGAGGTCAAAGCGTGGGCAGGGTTGGTTCCTTCTGAGGGCTGTGAGGGAGAACCTGCTCCGGGCCTCTCCCCGGCTTCTGGTGCTTTGCTGCCAGTCTTTGGTGTTGCTTGGCTTGTAGATACATTACGTAGACCTCTGTCTTCATCTTCACGTGACACTCTGTGTGTGTGTGTGTGTGTGTCACCAAATTTCCCCTTTTGTAAGGACACGCACCAGTCATACTGGATCAGGGCCCACACTAATGACCTCATCTTAACTGGATCATCGGCAAAGACCCTATTTCCATATAAGGTCACATTCACAGGTACCGATGGTTGGGATTTCAGCATCTTTTGGGGGGGATATCATGTAATCCCTAACAACCAAAAAACTTAATTTTTAATGTTATTTTTCATTTGTTAATTACCTACTTTTTTAGTTATAAAAGTTAACGCCCTTGTGGCCAGATATTCAAACAGTATGGAATGTACATAGTGAAAGATCAGTTTGCTCCTTCTCCCACCTACATCCCCCCAGAGACAGTCTTTATTAAGGATTTATTGTGTATACTTCCTAATGCACAGGAAGTACATGTTACTTACATGTGTATATATAGCTTTGCACAGACTTACATATATAGCTTTGTTACTGTTTTATACAAATGAGATCACAATTGCATTGTCCGGCTACTTGCATTTTTCACTTTAACGATAGATCGTGGCTACCTTTCTATGAGTACATGAGAACCCGTTATCTTCTCCTTATTCATGGCTTCATAGTGCGGCTGGAGCAGCGTTGATTTAATCAGTCTCCTACGGATAGACTTTTAAGTTGTTTCCTTTCCTTTTTTGTCATTACAAACCATGTTTATAGTAAATATTCTTGTACCTATGAATTTATCCAAGCATATAAAGGTATATAAGATAGATTTTAAGGGGTAAATTGCTGAGTCAAAAGGCATTATGTGCATTTTAAAATTTGATAGATATTGCCCCAAACCTCAAACTTAATAAAGTCCTTGGAAGGTGCTGAAGAGCCTCTGCTGGTGTGTGAAGGAGCCCCCAGCTTTGTTGGCGAGTATCACTCAGTGAGGGGACAGACCCTGGTGGGCCTTCACGTTATACTATACAGGGCAGGAGGGCATTATGGTTGGTTGGTGGAATGGGTTTGTTTGGTTTTTAATTCACCTGGCTTTGAGTACTGAGGCAAATTTCTAGCAACAGCAAATTAAAACTGTTTTGAATTGATGTCTAACAGTCTCCTCAATCTGACTATCTTAGACGAATTTAAGACTTTCAAACACACACAGCTCAGGAGAGCCGATGTATGCTGTTTGTGTCAGCTCTTCTTCCCTCAAGGAGTATTAGTCACAGACTTTTTTGCCAGATCCATAGGAGTGTTTAGAATGATTCTTATGCATTATATTAGAAAAAGGTGACTTTCTGATTCTTAAAAGGAATATATATTCAATATAATAAAATTTCAGTACAGAAACGTAAGAAAATAAAAATCACTAGCAATTTTATCACGCAGAGCTAACGATCATCCCTAACATCCCTTTTGTTGACTACCCTTCCAAACTTTTCTATGCACATATAACATTCTTTTATTTACCAAAATGGCATTATATATATGCTTGATTTTTTCCCCCCTTTTGTAGAACTTTATTTAATTCTACTTTTTTGGCCACAAAATCTCCATGAGAACCAAAAGCTTATTGAGCTGGGAGACAAGTATACGGTGAAGGTTCAACATAATTGGGGAATATTATAACTCTAGGCATTGTTCATACTGAAGTAAAAGCTTCACTTGTATACATCCACTCGGTGAGCCATTGAACTCACATTTGGAGAATACTTTCTGTGTGCCCCAAGCTGTCCGGTGGCCGGACTAGAGCATAGAAGGGGCTCAGAGGCTAGTGTGGGCTGGGAGAGCAGACCAGTGTGCATGCAGCTGTGGTACAAGGGTGAAGGGCACCGTAGGGCCAGGGCTAAATAGGGGACGCCGGGAGAGAGCACAGGAGGCACACCTAAGCCAGCTTTGCAAGATCAAGGAAGACTTCCAGCAGGAGGGGACTTTCTTTGAAGACAAGACCTCAGTGATAAGCAGGCCCTAGTCACAGGAAGGAGGGTGGGGGAGACAGGAGGAAGGGAAAGCGTGAGTGATTTGAGCACCTGTCAGCAGTTCAAATGGCAGGCACACAATGGGCGGCTGGAGTGGGTGAAGCAGATGCGGGGGCGGGGCTGGGGGTGAAGGGCCCGAGTCACCACGCAGTGCCTTTATTTTTATTTTTTTAATTTAATTTTATTATGTTATGTTAGTCACCATACAATACATCATTGGTTTTTGATGTAGTGATCCACGATTCATTGTTTTCATATAACACCCAGTGCTCCATGCAGTACGTGCCCTCCTTAATACCCATCACCAGGCTAACCCATCCCCCCACCCCCCTCTAAAACCCTCAGTTTGTTTCTCAGAGTCCATAGTCTCTCATGGTTCATCTCTCCCTCCGATCTCCCCCCCTTCATTTTTCCCTTCCTTCTCCTAATGTCCTCCATGCTGTTCCTTATGTTCCACAAATAAGTGAAACCATATGATAATTGACTTTCTCTGCTTGACTTATTTCACTTAGCATAATCTCCTCCAGTCCCATCCATGTTGATGGGAAAGTTGGGTATTCATCTTTTCTGATGGCTGAGTAATATTCCATTGTATAGATGGACCACATCTTCTTTATCCATTCATCTGTTGAAGGGCATCTCGGCTCTTTCCACAGTTTGGCTATTGTGGACATTGCTGCTATGAACATTGGGGTGCATGTGGCCCTTCTTTTCACTATATCTGTGTCTTTGGGGTCAATACCCAGGAGTGCAATTGCTGGGTCATAGGGTAGCTCTATTTTTAACTTTTTGAGGCACCTCCACACTGTTTTCCAAAGTGGCTGTACCAACTTGCATTCCCACCAACAGTGTAAGAGGGTTCCCCTTTCTCCACAACCTCTCCAGCATTGTTGTTTCTTGCCTTGTCCATTTTTGCCATTCTAACTGATGTAAGGTGGTATCTCAGTGTGGTTTTGATTTGAATTTCCCTGATGGCTAATGATGATGAACATTTTTTCATGTGTCTGTTAGCCATTTGTATGTCTTCTTTGGAGAAGTGTCTGTTCATGTCTTCTGCCCATTTTTTGACTTTATTTGTTTTTTGGGTGTTGAGTGCCTTTAAGCCAAGGTGAGGACTGTGGGCTTTATCCTGAGGGCAGCAGGCTAGCCCTGAAGGGTTTTAAATAGGGAATCCTTGAAAAGTCTTCTATTGGAAATGTTTCTTGAGTCACATAGCAATTCTTAAGACTTATTTTATTTGCATTTAGAACCAGGAGCAACTGAAAGACGATGACTCCGATCTTATTCTCAATGATGGCGATATTAGTTTGACATATGGGGATTCTACTGTGAACACCGAATCAGGAGCATCCGGTGCCCCTAGGAGGTTTATGGGAAACAGTTCTGAAGATGCCTTGGATCGGGAGCTCGCATTTGGGGACCACGAACTGGTCATTCGGGGAACACGCCTGGTTCTTCCTATGGATGATTCTGAACCCCCATTAAATTTGTTAGATAATACGAGACACAGTCCAGCCTAAGCTTACTAATGCTCACTTAGTGATTTGTAAAATTTGCACATGTGATTGTGAAGAAATTTGTACTACCTAAAAAGTCCCAGTGCATGTCTCTGAATGTTTAAGCTATATAAATGCTCTTTATATGGCATCGAGAGAATATAAATATCCTGTACAAGGCAGATTGTGAACAAACTATTCTTTTACGTTTCATTGGCTGCACTGTGTAGATTGGATCTGTTTTAGAAAAAAGTTATTTTCACAGTGATGTTGTGTGTTCCGTTAGCTTTATGTCTCAAAGTATACAAAGTGACAGATTTACTCTTTCTTACACTTACCTGATACTTAACCAGAGTACCAAGTTCTTGTGCCGTGAATTAATTTTGTTTCGTGGGAGGGGAGGGAGAGGAAAGAGGGAGTGTTATCTCTGGGGAAGCCCATGGAGGGAGAGGTTCCTTTGTTGGGAAACTTGCGTTCATTGCTACTGCCTTGGTCATGACCTTTGTCTCTCCTTTTTCTCCGGATGGTGTTCGGATCTTGTCCCGTTGGAGTTGGGAATGAAGTGGGGTGGGGGGGCTCTCCCCCCCCCCTTGCTATGAAGGAACAGATTCACTGACTTATAGGACACTGGTGTTCAGAAAAGAAGGGCTACAAATGACGTCCAAGACTGTGTTGCTTTTCTCCCAGACCAAGACCATAGGAAGGAGTCGTATCATCCTGCCAGGTTAGCTGAAGTACAGGTTTAGATGGCGCAGGGCACGTGGTCTGCATTGGTGGGGGGCCGGGGCAAAGCGCAGGAGCGGAGGAAAGAGAAGGGGGCGGTGCTTCAGAGATCTCTCTTCCCAAATGTGTAAATATTCCATATCGGATAAGTTTAAATAAGAAACTCAGTTGCTGCTTACTTTTGAATTATATACTTTATCTGTATAGCAAGCTTTGTGGTCAGGTGTTTTTTATATCGATTTAAATCGCTGCTCTTTAGCAGCCAAACAGGAGCAAAATGTAAAATTTTTGAACTTTACTGTGTCTCATTGTCATGCGTTAGTCTGTAGTTGATGTTTAAAGTTAATTTATGACTCCATGATCGTTCACACTACATCAAGGTCAGTCGGAAAGAAGCGCACCGCTCTGGAGCTTATCGTAAGGGCAGTGTTCCTTTATGCGCACCGGCTAGACTTGTCTTCGTTTCCATGTTACTTTTTAATATGAAATACCGAAACTGCCGTGTGGGTGTGTGTGGGTGTGGGTGTGGGTGTGGGTTTTTTTTTCTTTTACAGTTTTCAAGGAAGAGTACATAGCAACTTCCCATTTCCTATTCAGAGAATGAAAGTAGATTCTATTTTGTAATGCTGAAAAAACCTGCAGGTGCACTGAACGCTTAGAAGGGGGATACGTTCTGATGTTGATCCTGACCTGTTAATGTTTCGGAAGACAAATGGGAACTTTTGTGGGTCTTTCGCCCCTTCGGTCTGAGTAGCATTGCCTTAAATCTTAACCCAGTTCGCAAACTGATGTGTTTACATGATGTTCACATTGCCCAGCAAAAGAGGTCTTTCCGTACAAGAGATGTACTTATTCTCCCCAAGGTGTCGGAACTGTTGCGAACACTCCTTGAGATTTTAAGGGAACTCTACCGTCGTACCCTCGAGCGGCAGCTCTGACTGTTGGCACAGTCATGTGTTACGTAGTGGTAGCGACTTTCCTGCTATGCAGGAGCCCCGTGACGTGTGCATTCGACAGGACGTGTGCCTCCTCAGGCAGCCTCTCATTTCTTGTTAATGTGTGTTCCAGGGGCTTTGAGCTTCAGCGTCATTCACCCACGAAGTTATTCAAGTTGTAAGAGGTTATACAAGAACTTAACAACTACCTTTTTTATTCTGTCAGGTTACTGAGCTCACTTTATGGAAAATGGCTGTAAATACTTAGCATGACCCGTTCAGTAACTCGTCTCTTTCAGCATGCATAAGACTTTTTCTTAGGGAGATACAGCTTGAGTCAACTAAATCTGCCTTCGTACTTTATCAAAGGGGATCCAAGGCTGCTGTGCTCATGTCAGCGTCTGGAAACTTCTCCTCTCCTCTAATCTGTGTGCACGTCTCCAAGCAAAGAAGAAACAACAAACTGTGCTCATATACCCGTTGGTTTTCAACACCTGAGTGAACTCAAATGAAGGACAGTCTGAGGTTACCATCAGGCACAAAGTAGAGCTGCTCTCGGACTCAACTGTTCTGTTCTTTGTGAACCCTACATGTTTGAATGACTCAAACATTGCATCTTTTAAAGTTATTTTGTAAGGTTCCTTGGCATTTTATCCTCGTCGTCCGTGTTTGGCAATGTGCTGTTAAAGAAATAGACTTAATCTGTATGTATTTTTTGTTTTCCCTTGGAGTACTTGGACAGATGTTATAGTGGTTTCTTTTAGGAAAATCTGTCATTAAAAAAATTATAGCCTTGCAAATAACCACTCACCGTATTTGAGTCACAGTTTATTCTAGTGAGAATTAAAGAGTGCTGACTTCATTTATTTTTCTACCGATACACCTACTGGGAAAGCGGGGAAGACCAATGCTTAAAAAAAGAACAGACAGAAACCTACCAGAACGTAATGTACGGGGTTGCCAATTTGGGGGGCTTATGTGGAAGGCTGGACATATTTGCTTGTGGTCACAATTGGACCATTTAAGAAATAAGACTCAAAGCAGTCAAATTCTGTCACATTGATTTGTAGCCTGTTAGTTTGGTAATGGATAATGTCATGAAAATGTCAGTCCCATTATATAGTGAGAGTAGATTCTGTGTCTGGTTAGGTAGAAAGGCTGTTCCAAGTTCGGTTGAAAGCATGCTCGTCAAATAGCCCCCTTTTCCAAGTTAAAGATAGGTCTTTCTTTCTGTACATGAGCAGTTTTACAGGTTAGGGTTTGCTCACAGCAACTTTGTCTAGTAAAGGCACCAGCCACACTAGTACTCTGTTTTGTTGCCAGCTTGCTTATTCATGGTCCAGTGAGACACACAGGTAGTGGGCCTACACACATTTCTTTTCTGGAACAAACCATGTTTTGTTTTGTTTTTAAGATTTATTTATTTGACAGAGAGACAGCGAGAGAGGGAACACAAGCAGGGGGAGTGGGAGAGGGAGAGGGAGAAGCAGGCTTCCCGCCGAGCAGGGAGCCCGATGTGGGGCTCGATCCCAGGACCCTGGGATCATGACCTGAGCCGAAGGCAGACGCTTAACGACTGAGCCACCCAGGCGCCCCAAAACAAACCATGTTTTCTGATTCACAAATAAAACCTGACATTCAATTTGAGCAAGTACATTCGTTAACCTGACTCAATGCAGGAGTGTAAAGAGATGAAGGGTAGGGACGCCTGGCTGGCTCAGTCAGTGGAGCGTGCGACCCTTGATCTCAGGGTCGTGAGTTCGAGCCCCATGTTGGGGGGTTGTTTTCTTAAGTTTACTTGAGTTACTTAAGTTTAGCTACTTAAACTTAAGTTTACTTAACAAAAAAAGATGAAAGTGTAGATGTTTTAACTCCATCAGGCAGTCCTTGATGGGAAGCACCCCACACAGATGATGCGGTGTAAGGTATGAGGCTTGGAATAAATTGGAAATGATAACAATACCAATTCCCATTTTTTGAGCCCCTCTTGGATACAGGCTGTGTGTATACACGGTCTTCTTGAAAATCTACATTTTAATTTAATCCAAATCATGCTGTGAAAGTACATTCTGTTCTTCTCATTTCACAGATGTGAAAGGTAAGGTGCAGGGAGGTCGTCACACTGCTAGTAAGTGACAGAGCCAGGACTCAAATCCAGTCTTGATCCAAAGTCTAGATCGTTAACCACTCCTCTAGTGGCCCCAGTGGCAGGCTGCGGGCTAATCCATCTTGAGAACTGGAAGGAGGGTGCAGAGAATTGCAGACTTCCATCCTGCTGCCCACCACCTGCTTGACATCAGGCCAGGAAAGGGCATGAAGTCTCAGCTCTGTCCCTCCATTCGCTGCCCTGTTGGCTGCCAGACACGAGTTTGCCCGGTTGGGAAGTTTCTCGAATTCTTAGTGAAGTGCCCTCCTGTGTCTCTTTGAGCCCATAAGCAAGGCAACCTGGCTAGCACCATGCCTTCCCACTCTACCTCCCGCCATTTTCACCAAGGGGGTCCATCCTTTGTGGCAGAGTGTGTGGTCCTGAACAGTGGCTCTGTGTCCACATAGTTGGGTGTAGTAGAAAAATCCCAGGCTGTGGAGTTACACAGATCTGGTTTCAAATCCAGCCTCCGCTGTTACACAGTGTCAGCTAGTTACTTGACTTTGCTGAGCCTTTCCGCTTCCTTAGCTATAAAGTGAATTCATTCAAGGAATATTTGAGCGCTTACTTCGTGCCACACACAGTGGCTATAGTAGCAAACGATCCTGCAACGATCCCTGCTCTCACAGAGCATATTCTACAGAAAGACTGATTGCCTTCCAGTAGGGGAATATCTGTCTTAAATAATTGGCAAATAACCTAAAATACAATAGCCATAAAGGCTGTGATGGCAGAGTACCGGAGGCTGGGAGAGGGGACTGTTGCCTGGCGGTAAGGGAATAGGGCAGATCTTCTAATGAAGTGGTATTGAAGCTGAGACCTCAAAGCTAAGCAAGGGGTCACCCAGATGAAGGGGGGTGAGGACGAGGAGCATTCTGGGCAGAGTGAACAGTGACAACTCGCCACCTGTGATCGACCTTCCACCCAACCTTCATCCAATCAAATAGTTACTGACAAAACATACCACGTGCTATGCTATATACACAGAGCGAGGAACAAGATCGACGCGGGCTACCCTCCTAGCACTTATGTGTCCGTGTGGAAGACAGTGCCCACCGATTGTAACAAGGGGCACCTCAAAGCCAAACCTGCCCCTGTGACTTCCTCCCCTTCAGCCCCTTCTAGCCACACGCGCAAGGCAAGTCCATGCCCTCTGTTCGCTCACAGCCTGTAGACATTTAAAAAGAGGAGCTGGTAGTATGACTTCTGGGTCTTTCTGCCCCCAAGCTAACAGCCCCAATCTCTTCCTGTCTTCTGGACATGCACCAGGAGTCTGTTGTTCTAGACTTTTTTATGAATGCGCCTGAGACCATGTTGGCTTTTTGTTTCGGTGGCCACATCTCCCTCATCTTGCCATGGGCTGACTGTCCCCAGAAAGTCTGGGCGGGCCCCCTCCCCTCACAGAGCTTATATTCCCGTCGGAGCAGGCCAACCATAAATAAATGCGCACACAAAATAATTAGAGATTGGGATAAGGGACAAGTAGCGAATGTGGTAGAGGGTGATGGGCATGAGGAGGCAGCAGGGGGGGTGTGGGAGGGCTCAGGAGGTAATGTTAAAACCAAGGCTTGAAGGAACCAGCCAGACAGACCGCAAACAGGGAAAGAGCGGCGGAAAGGTCTGGTTTAGGGTAGATGCTCAACAAATGTGTGTCGAAAAGGAGCAAAATGTCCTCCTGACGTTTACTGAGTTGGATCTGGAAGGCCTTCGTGGTGGAATAGAAGAAGCAGTAGGCCAGAGGCCCCGCCCTGCCTCCCACTGGGCGCTCTTGGGAAGCCCCCTAAACCCCTCTGGGCCTGTTTCTTCCCTTATAAAATGACGCCAGCTGACTGACTGAGTAAACATTTATTGAGGTACTGTCAGGAACAGCACTGTGGTAGGTACTGGATTCTGATTCCAGCCCCGTGTGGCTGCCAGCCCTGTTCGGGGGAGAAGATGAAGTGATGTACATCGAGACGTTTTGACCAGGATTCCGAAGGCTCTTGAAACTGAGGTTGAGTACTCTGTAAGGTTTTGCTGATGAGGTGCTATCTGAGTAAAATATGGAAAACACTTTAGAGACCATGATTCGACTCTGGGCTGCTTTCTTTTGAAATCTCCAGTTCAGCAAGTTGGAGGCGTCCCAAGCCGTTGCCATGGTGAAGACTGAACTCTGAGAACTGGCTTAGCTGGGGCTGTCCTGGCTGGAGCCGGAACTCCATGAAACCCGACAGTTTCTGGACAATTCTGTCTGCCTAGTGAAAGAGCTTCTCTCCTTCTTCCATGCACCATACTGTAGCTGTAGCCGGGGAGTCCTGCCCTTGGCGTCCGCCTGGACCCCAGATCTACTCATTTTCCACTTGGTGCTGGCTGATGGGCGCTGGGTCCCACTAAAGAGACACAGTAGTTGTGCAAGTTATTTCTTTTGCAGTGATGAAAAAAATGCATCGAAGGCTCAGTGAGCCCTTCTTGGAAACAAGGTTTAATTTCTCCAGATTTGTTGGAACTGAGGTGGCTCGCTGTGTGTTTAAATACTAATCTTACAAAAATTGCTTGAGAAGTATTCAATTCTTGGTTGCTCTGGGAGTCACGAGGCTTTATTGCATGCTTTTTTTTCTTTTGTTCATTTGAATTTCCTATACAGCTGTGTTCCCGTGTAGACTGGGCAAAAAAGCACGTGAGCTGTTTTGTTGGGGGTTTTTTTGTCTGAAAAAAATCTGGAAGACTTCTGTCAAATAATGGAAGATGCCTGTTTTCTGGGTTTGTTTTTTGTTTTTGTTTTTTTTTTTAACTGTAGAGCTGGTTTAGTGTGAGAAAGCAAGACAATGGCAATCAGACCCCTGATTGTGCTACAAAATTGATTTTTAACACTTTCTTGAAACCTCGACCACCGAAGCTCCATTTTCTCAGGGGAGCCAAGAGGTTGATATTTAAAGATTTTATTTTATTTTATTTATTTGAGACAGAGAGAATGAGAGAGACAGAGAGCACATGAGAGGGGGGAGGGTCAGAGGGAGAAGCAGGCTCCCCGCCGAGCAGGGAGCCCGATGTGGGACTCGATCCAGGGACTCCAGGATCACGACCTGAGCCGAAGGCAGTGGCTTAACCAACTGAGCCACCCAGGCGCCCAAGAGGTTGATATTTAAACATTCCAGCCAACCAACACTTCACTCCCTAACTTCCAGTCGGCAAACACTGAACATGTCAAATGGGCTGAGCCCTGGGCCAGGCGCTGGGGACACGGAGGGGACTCAGTCACAGTTTTGATCTCCAGGCAACTATGGCCCATTAGGTAAAAGCATTGCAGTTGTGTGAAAAGCATTAGCAAGGAACTTCAGATGGAATTCCCTCACCCGTTGCTGCTTCCGGTGGGCAGACCAATGGTCCCTGAAGATGTCCGCGGGACATCCCGGGAACCTGTGACTATGTTAGGTTTCATGGCAAAGAGAATTATGGCAAAGGCTGTAGGTGGAACCAGAGTTGCTAACCAGCTCATCTCGAGACGGGGAGATTATCCTGGGCCCGTCTAATCGCACAGGCTCACAAAACTAGAGACCCTTTCCGGGCCACGTTCGGAGAAAGAGCTGAGACAACAGAAGCAGGGTCAGAGAGATGCTACATTGCTGGACTGGAAGAGCAAGGAAGGCCGTCTCTGGAAGCTGGAGAAGGCAAGGAAATAGATTCTCCCGTACAACCTCCAGAGGGAATGCAGCCTGCTGACACCTTGACTTCAGCCCAGTAAAACCAGTCAGACTTCCGACCTCCAGAACCGTAAGAGGACAAGCGGGTGTTGTTCGAAGCCACTAAGTCTGCGGTAATTTGTTAGGGCAGCAATAGGTCGCTAACATGCTGCCTTCGAGGGAGAGGATGTGGTCTCTGTTACTATTTAGTTCTGAATGTCTGCTCTGTGCCAGGCACTTTTCCCAGTGCTGCAGACACACCACTGAGGAAGATCCACAGTCCACAGCCCAGTGGGGAAGACTAGCAACACGGCACCATGATGGAGGGGAGTCCAGATGATAAGTGCACGGCCAGGGAAAGGATCGGGAGGCGGGGAAGGCCCTGCCGTGCCTATGACTTGAGCACTTAGACGTTACTCACTGGTGTCAGGAATTTTCCCAGGGCACCATGCCCACTCCATTTCCGGAGAGTGGCAGTGTATGGAAGACATGATCATATTTGGGTTCTAGAAAGGTCGCTCTCCTTGCAGCTGCAGTAGGAAGGATGGATTATCCAGACAGGGGCAAAAGTGGACGCAGGGGTAGTGGTTAGAACACTTGGCTAGGTGAGAGAGCTGGCCCGGACGGGAGAAGAGTCATTTGGTGGGTAGACTCGGCAGGACTCAGCAACTAACTGTAGAGAATGACCAGGGGCTGGGGGGCGGGGGTGGCAGTTACAGTGACACCCCATCATCTGGGGTTGGGCAAATGAGGGGGGCGGAATGACAGTAAGTGCAGTTCTAGAAAATACTTTCATGACAAAGAAGTTAAGAGATGGAGCCGTCAAGGTACAAATCTAAGTTTGCCCCTGGATCCCTGCGGTAAGGAAAGACAGAGCCCAGTTGGGAAGGGGGTGGGAGAAGGGGACTGAGGGCCCCCAGCGAGAAAGTTGAGGGAGGATGCCAAGTTTGAGAAACGCCAGGACTTGTAATCCATTCTCCCGTTATAACCTAAGAACATCTGGAGCTTTCTGCTGTGGGTGGCGTCTAGGGAAAATAATTGCTCTAACCCAAGTACAATAGATGGAGGAAAAAATAAATTATTTTCCCTCCTTACAAAAAGCAGAAAGCTTCCGAAGTTCTCAGGGAACGATGGGTGGTGTGATTAGGAAATTAAAAAGTGCGTCACTCTGGATTTCGGTGTATCCTCCACGGGTCTGGCCAGAAGAATGAAAATATGTGTTGCGGGCTCTCTAAAATGCAGTTCTTAGCATTTTCCAGGAGGGTCAAGGGCCCAGGAATGAATACTGGATCTGGAGAGGAAGCCACGGCTAGTTGGCGAGACCCTTGCTGGTTCCGTGGAGGTTGACGTGCGAGCACGGAGACAGCTTCACCCTGCTTCTCCCCAAGGGCTGTCGCCAGCGTTCTCTAGCAAATCCCAAGCTCTCCGGTCTGCTGTTCTCAAGCCCTCTGTGCCACTGGCTTGCTGAGACGGTCGCTGCTGGGGCTGCAGCCTCTGTGGAAGTTTGAGCCAAATAGCAACGGTGGGGGCAGAGTTCATCAGATACGCGGGGACTCAAACTCTTTTAAAAATTGATTTTTGCCTCAATAGAAGGAAATCGGCAACGGACAGTGTAACTGACAAAAGAAAGCATAGAGGCCTATAGCAAAGTGAAGGAAACATCTGGTTTTTGTTTTCTTAACTTTTATTAATTCATCTGAGGTGTGAGTCACCAGCTCACCCAGCCAATGTTTCCAAAATGGAGTCTTCGTTGCCTCCGGAGTCGTTGGGGAAAGTCATTTCAGAACTACCTTGAGAGAAAGATGACCTGCAGGGAGGTGTCAGGTTTTTTTGTTTGTTTGTTTTCAATGTAATGTTGGTCCTGATAGGTATTTCCTAAAAATGCTTTTCTGTTAACTCACGATTACAGTACTTCCTCAGCAGGATTTTAGTCCTCTGCCCAGAAATTGTAGGACTAATGTGCTGACCTAAAAATGTGCATTAAACTCAGAATCTCACGAAGTATGCCCTTCACACTATAAAGAAAACTTTCTTGGCTCACCTTAGACTTTCCCGGGAGAGGTTGGGGTGAGATGCATAGCCCCTGGAGACACTGTAGAAGGAGAAAAGTCTCTCTCTCTCTCTTTCTCTCTCTCCAAGGTTTTCTTGAACCAACACCAACCCCACCCCACAAAGGGAGCTCAGGTGGAGACACCAAGAGGAGAGGAAGATGATGTGCTGGGGCCAGACCCTACCGCCCTTGGGGCTAGTGATTCTCTGTTCTCCTCCACAGCTCTTGGTGACCAACATTACATTTTCAAGATGGCTGCTCAGAGTTCAAAGTTGGCCTATGGCTACCGTCCCGGACGAGCTGGCTGGTCTGTGGAATGATGGAGCCAGCAGCTTTGCTCTCATTACTCTGTACTCTATCTAGCTGAGCTGTACTTTTTCTGGCCCGTTGGTAGTGATGTCAGTAGTGGGGGTCAAACCTCTACCTTTCATAGGTGGCTAATTACTTGATTCTACTAACCATTTATTTACTGAACAAACTTTGTCTGACTGCCTACTCTGGCTACTGGGAATTCAAAGGTGAATAAGGCAAGGTTTGTGCCCTCGAGGAGCTCACAGATGAGTGGTAGAGACAGGGCTGCAGCGAGGGGGCAGTGAGTTGAGCTTTAAAGGACGTGTTAGATCTCTGAGCCTGAAGCACAGGAGAGAGATCTTGGCTTTGGGTGTGGATGAGATCACCAAGAGATCTTGGTCTACAATAGAAAGAGCCCTAGAAATAAAATATGAAATAAACCAAAACCAAACCGGAGCAAACAAAACCAGTGACATTTAAAGGGCAAGTAGAGGGACGCCTGGGTGGCTCAGTTGGTTAAGCATCTGTCTTCGGCTCAGGTCATGATCCCAGGGTCCTGGGATCGAGACCTGCATCGGGCTCCCTGCTCCGCGGGAAGCCTGCTTCTCCCTCTGCCTGCCGCTCCCCCTGCCCTCGCGCTCTCTCACAAATAAATAAATGAAATCTTTTTTAAAAAAAATAAAGGGAAAGTAGAATAAAAGGAGACTGGGAGGGAAGAACTTGAGGGGATGGTGGGAAACAAGAAGAGAGTGGTGTTAGAGATACCAAGAGAGAAAAAGAATTTTCATAAAGAAGGGATGGTCAGTAATGTCAAAATCAGTCAAGAGATCAAGTCAAGATGCCCATCAAGTGCGAAGGGCATCCACTGGGTCCAGGAATATGGAGCCATCACTGCCCAACAGTGATGGTAAGAGAACGGCCAAAGCAGGTTAGGAGAGACCTCCTGACTGCTTGGAGGTGGGAGACGAGGGAGAGTGGAACGTTCGGGATAACTACCAGGTTTTTGGCCCGAGTGAGTGATGAGTGGTGGCTCCATTCAGGAAGAGCAGGTCGGGGGAGAGGGAGAGGGAAGGAGTTCAGGTTTGGACCCACTGAGCATGAGGTACCTGTGGGTCTCCGAGTGAGGATGACCAGTGGGCCATTAGCTAGATGGGCCTAGAGCTCCAAAATCCTAGTTTGTAAATCAAGCAGACTCACACGGCCAGTTTTTGGGTTTTTTTTCCTCTGGGGAACTCCATGCCCCCTTTTCATTATGCCCTTTTCCAGGATCAATCGCTTAGAAATTTCCTGATTCTCAGTATTTTTCTGTGAGTTCTCAACTGATTTTATTTGAACCAGAAACATCTGTACATGTAGTTTCTGTACCACGCATTTGGAACCACTTGTAAGGGGAACAGAAGAATTTACAGGCAAATTAAAAAGGAGCTGGGACAGCTCTCCTCTCTGTACTGAGCCAGTTACCCACCGCCTCTCCTTAGCATTGATGGATTATGGCAGAACTCTCTCTTGTTGCTGACCTTAGGAAGAAGCCAAAGGGTAGCTTTAGATTCTATCTCAGTTTTTTTAAAGATTTTATTTATTCATCTGAGAGAGAGAGAGAGCACGAGCAGGGAGGAAAGGCAGAGGGAGAAGCAGATTCCCTGCTGAACCGGGAGCCCAACCTGGGGCTCGATCTCAGGACCTGGAGATCACGACCTGAACCGAAGGCAGACGCTCAACCATCTGAGCCACCCAGGCGCCCTGGATTCTATCTCAGTTATACAGCAGCTAATGTCATAATGATGGACAATGATCTGATTCTCTATTAAATAAAGCACAAAGCAATTGCAAACATTTAAATGACATGACTGAACTGGACAGGGCCTACCCTGGTCATTCGGGACAGGAATCACAGTGCCTGTCCCTATGCCGTACATAGAGTAAGCTCTCAGGTCCTTATGTATGAGGGAAGGTCTGTGTCTAGGTATTCCCTCTTGCCTTCTATTTTTTTTTTTTTAAGATTTTTTTTTTTTTTTTTTAATTCATGAGAGACAGAGCGAGAGAGAAAGGCAGAGGGAGAAGCAGGCTCCCAAGGAGCAGGGAGCCCGATGCGGGACTCGATCCCAGGACCCTGGGATCATGACCTGAGCCGAAGGCAGACGCTTAACCATCTGAGCCACCCAGGCGCCCTCCCTCTTGCCTTCTATGGATAATCATCATTTCTTGCCAGCTTCGGGCTCTTATAGGTTCCTACTCTAAGAGAGTCCTTATGTTGTGTCCCTTGCAGTAAAGGAAAACTGCAAGCTTCATAAAGAAAATGATGTCCTTGGCTTGTCCTATTCTCGATTCCCCATCTGATTGAATGTAGATATAAGACTGACAACAGCAACAGTGATCATTTTCTGATGCATCTGGTCCAAGGGGGATTACTTTGACAGTCTGCTCTAACTATACAAGCAGTGTTTCCAATAAAAAGTTTTATTAGGTGTTGTCACAGATGTAAATGTTTCATAAAGATACCACTCCAGTTGTAAATCATATACTTGAATTCATACTAAAGTCACCTCATTAAATACCAAGAAAAACTATGTCTTTCACATAAATCCTGGTCTCAAGTGACTTTTTAAAAAAAGGGAGCAAAGAACGAAAAACAAAACTCAAGCCCCAGCCACCTAAGGCTGAACTTGGGGAGACTGACAGGCGTAGGAAAATCGTCTATGTTTCTGTGGTCTTCCTTTCGAAATTGTATACTCCAAAATACTCATTATCTTCCTATGTTTATCGGATTCTCCCGAGATAATAGAACTGGAGAAATGATCCACACTCTAACTTAAAAAAACAAAACAAAACAAAAAAAAAAACAACTCTGATTTATTAAGGAACAATTTATATACAGTAAAACTTATCCTTTTTCATGTGTAGTTCCATGGGTTTTGAAAAACACACAGTCACATAATCACCACAAGAAGGACACAGAACATTTTTAATCACTCCAAAAAATTCCCTTGTGTCCCCACCCCAGGTTCCTGGCAACCACTGACCTGTTTTCTGTCCCTCTAGTTTTGCCTTTTCCAGAATGTCACATAAACAGAGTCCTACAGCATGAGCCTTTTGCTGGCCCTCTGCTTTTGAAATTAACAGTATTTTTCAGACAATAAAGATGAATACATGTTCAGTGTGGGAAAACGTAAATGTTTAAGAAGCAGGAAGATACAAAAATGCTTCCCAAAGACAGCCCTCATTAACATTTTGATGTGTTTCCTTCCAGTCCTTTTGCTGGATATGCACCTGCACTCCCGCATACAGAAACAAAGTGTCCTATAAAATTGGAATCCCACCATCTACAGGATTTTGTCTTTTTACTTTGTATTTTGTAACTTCAAATCGTGAGCATTTTCTTAAGGATGAACTCTTGCTGGAGGGTTGGAGGCGAGAGCCTAATCGGCAGGCTCAGGGATGGTGGACAGGAAAGAAAACCAGAATCACCAGGACCCAGAGGAACGGGCTCTGCACCAGCTGCATTTGGTTTCCTGAGCTGCTGAGTTCCACTTGTTTTCATCAAAGCCTATTTTTTGTTGCTGCTGCTGGCTTTTTCTCCGACTAAAACAGACACGCTCCCAGGATGAGCTCGGGGCCCATTCCTCTGGGGCCCGCTGCCCCCCCTTCTCCCCCTCTCCCCCGCCGTGCTCCTCTCCTGCAGAGAACTTTGCAGGGCACATTGGAAGGGCTCATTTATTTCGTCCAGCTCCCCTGCTAGACGGTGCGCCCCTCAGGCACAGTCACCTCATCCTTCCCTGCCCGCCTGTGGCATGTTACGCAGCAAAGGGTAGATACTTACCAAGAACGAAATGAATGAGCAGGACGACGCACCAAGATGAAACGCTCCCTTCACTGGTCCAGTTGCTGCCCCTCATTTTTGTTCCCTCTTCTGCTTTACCCTCAGAAATACCTCTGGGGGCATTATTTTGGGTGGGCCATCACAGAAGGGGTGGGTTTTCCTTTGGGATGCCTTGGCATTTCTGATTCACAGCTACACAGCCCGGCAAGATGGCCCACCAGCAGCTTTTCACCGGGGAGGCGGGCCACAGTCGCGTTATCCAGGGAGAGGTAGAAGGTGGACCTGGCCGGGAGGAAGGAAGAGGCAGGCTGCTCAGAGTCGCCGCTCATGGGCACACAGAGCCACCAGGGATGGCTTCGTGCTTCCTGCCCGGCCGGCTCAGCCCTTGCCCTGCCTGCCCTCTTGGGGGGTCAGGAGAGAATTGAAAGGGTCTATTCTCGTTTCCCCCTTCGATCCTAATCATTGCATATTTTTCACGTGGACTAGTTGCCACTTACGTACAGAGCACCCAACGGGGGCCAGGGACACGGTTAAGCCCTTCACACACATCGCCCCGCTGAGTCCTTACGGCAGCCCTCTGAGCGAAGCACTGCTGTTATCCCTCTTTTACAGATAAGCTACAAACTGAGGCTCAGAGAGGGTCAGGGAATGTCCGAGGTCACACAGCTACTTAGGACGGCGTCTGGGCTACTGGGAACACTCTGTCAATGGTAGCTGTCATGGATGTTATCACTATTATTCATCATAAGCAGTGGCTGATTGATGCCTTGGGCTCACAGAGGCCTGCCCAGGGGGCCACGAGACCCCCTGCCCCACTTTCTGCCTCTTCAAGACTTGGGAAGGTGGCTCCTTGGGTGGTGGGAAAAATGATACCATGTTTGTGTTTGGCTCCTTCTTGGTTCCCACAAATGCCCTGAACATTTTCCATTTTCTGAGCGCTTTTGTGAAACAGCTATGATGTGGTTGACAGTATTTGTAGTCGGAGCCAAGTCAAGCCTTCCTCTGGAGGAGAGCTGGAAACCTCTAAGGGTCTTGTCAGTTTTCACGTAGCCCACAGGCCCCTTCCCGGGGTCCCCCGAGGCTGAGGCTTTCCGGGCAGGCAGCAGCCGAGACAGTGCGCCCATTGATCCCCACGCCGTGTCTCCGGGTGGGGAAACCGGCACCGTATCAGCCTGGGGGGGCCTTGCTGGGGCCTTTCTCCAGCAAGTCCTCTGCTGGAGCTTCTGATCTGCTCGTGATGCTCTTCGTGGTTTCGGAACTGCTACGGATGGCTCAAGATGATTTCCCCTCCTGTGTTTTCTGCAGTTTTGTTTTGTTTTTTCCAGGATCCAGGAGAAACTTTGAAACTTAAAAATTACCCCCGTGCCAGGAATCCCCACAGCCTCCAGCTGAGGGGTAGATGAGCACCATATGCTGTTTACATAAAAATAAATGGCTTCCCCCCATGAAGCACATGGGTCTGAATCACTGGCTAACCCCTCTTTTACCTTAGCAGCTGGAGCAATGGCCCTCTGGATGAAGATGCGTCTGCAGAGAGCAGTTTGGCTCCCAAAAGCCCCAGTTTGTTTGTGCGAGAGCTGTCTCCTAGGGAGGCAGGTGGTGGGCAGGCCAGCAGCCCCGGTGGGACCAGCAGGAGTCAGGACCCAAAGGCCGACAGGTAGTGCTGGGGGATGACCTTCTGCCCCCCCAGGTGGACTTTCAGAGGGGTCCCCTCATCTAATGCCCCCCAACATCATGAGCTCTAGAGATGAGGGAGAAGGGGTCTCTTTTCTTGGACTTCAAACACCAAAGGACTTGACTTGGGCAATAGCTGTTCGTTTATTCATTCATTGGTTCATTCATTCGTTCGTTCACTTGTCAAGGAATTATTGAGCACCTCCTGCATGCACATCCGGATGTTGCACGAAGTCTAGCCTCAGCCTCCAGTCCCCAGTGATGACCCAACCAGGCCACTGGGCCCGAACTGAGAGTTTGGAAGTGAGGCAGGTGGAAACTCGCCAGCCTAGGCATAGTAAGTGAAGGCATCGGGTGCTGCATTTCAGTGGGGTGCCTTTCATTCACTCAACAAACAATCTGTGAGCGCCGACTGCCAGGCACTGTGCTAGACGCGTGGCTCATCAGAAGGGAGAATCCCAGCTCGAATCAAAGGGAATTTCAGATAACAGTAGCTGACTTTTTTTTGAGTGTTTGCTGTGTGTGCCAGAAACTATGCTGAGTGCTGTGCATGCCTTGTCTTTTTGAGTCCTTATTCCAGAGCCGGCAAGATGGGGAAACTAAGGCTCAGAGATCTTACCGACTTGCTCGAGGCCACCTAGCCAAAAAGTGGCAGAAGGAAGCTTGAAAAATCCAAGTGAGTCCAAAGGTCTGGGGCTGTTTTGTGTGCATTCCTGCCTACTGTAGAGGTCAGTCCACGGCAGCCCAGAGTCCAGATCTGGCCCACTGCCTGTGTTTATGCTGCCGAGAGCTAAGCATGGCTTTTACGTTTTTAAATGGTTAAAAGAATCAAAAGAATAAGCTTCTCTGAAGTGAAAATTACATGAGATTCAAATTTCGATGTCGATCAATAAAGTTCTATTGAGACACAGCCACACCCGTTCGGTTACACATGGTGGAAGGCTTTTCCTCGGCAACAGTGGAGTCGAGGAGTCATGACAGAGACCTTATGGCCCACAGAGTCGAAAATGCTCTCTAGCTCTTCACAGGAAGAGTTTGCCAAACCGCCTTCCCCATCACCTTGCAGGTCACTGGCAGAAGAAAAAAAAAAAAAAAAGCAGGTCTCAGCCCATGTCTGAGCTCAGGTGGTTTCCAGAGCCCTGTCCTCTCCCAGCCTCTTCCTCAGCCACTCGCAGAGAGCTCCAGGGAGCCTCCAGCAAGCATCTCCATGATGGCTGCCTTTGGGATATTTTCAGCACTTCTTTCAAGAATCTTTGAGGCCTGAGATGTGTAGGGTGGTATTAGGTTTTTCCTCAAATGTTTAGATGAAAACATAGACAGCCACAGCGAGGAGTATTTGTGAACAAAGCTCCGAAAGCAATCCTGTTGGTCTTTGCCGAGAGGTGCCAAATTATCTCAGGCTCCACTGGGAGCTGCCTGCAGGACCTTATATGGGCATAATCTCCCAACCCGGGCTTGTCTCGCTCTGCAGCATGGTCAGATCCACTTTTAAGGTTATGTGTGACCATTTCTGGTCTTTCCATTTGCTCGGGCTGTGGGGGAATTCGCTTCTGCCACACTTGAAGGAAACACGAATGCTATCGCCTCCGCGCCTGTCTTATTTGGACACAAAAGATGACAACTGACCTTTTTTTGGGCAGTCATCTCCCTTTATGTTTGTGGGTGAAGGGAAGCATCTTTGGAAGCACTGGAGTGGGGGAAATGCGGCTTCATGATCCTAGTTGTTTCCTGGGCTGCACGGGACTGAAGAGATGTTGGTAAAGAGAACATTCACAGTATGCCCACAGGCAGTGGGTACTGCGTGAGGCCTTCCAGGTGGGTTATACTCAGACCTCACTGCATTCATTCATGCATCCCACAGCCAGCTACTGAATGCCACCTGACGCGCCAGGCGCTGTGCTAGGCCAAGGCCGACACAGTGAGTAAGGTGGACGGCCCCTATCCTCATGGAGCTAACCCACCAGTAGGAGAAGCAAATCACAAACAAGTCAAGACACATTGCCAATCATTACAGATGGTGTTGAGGGGGACAAAGCAAAAGAACCGTGGGCCAGGACAGAGCCATGGGGAGACCTACCCGTGACTGGGGAGTCAGGGACAGCCTCTCGCAAGAGGAGGCCCTGAAGATGAGCCCCTGGAGCATAATAAGGAGCTGGCTGAGAGACTCCCAGGAGTAGGACTGAAAGTCTTGGTGTATAGGAGTTCAGTTAAGAAAGTTAACGAAAGGGATGCCTGGGTGGCATGGTCTGGTCCGTTGAGTGTCCAACTCTTGGTTTCAGCTCAGGTCAGGATCTCATGGTTGCGAGATCAAGGCCCATGCCGGGCTCCGAGCTCAGCACAGAATCTGCTTGAGACTCTCTCTCTCCTTCTGCCCGCCCCCCATGCTCTCTCTCTCTTTCTGAGATAAATAAATAAATCTTAAAAAAAAAAAGAAAGAAAGAAAGAAAGAAAGAAAGTTACTGGAAGAACTATGCCGGTGACTCCGTTGACGGGAGCTTCGTGCTGAGGAACCCAGGGTTGTGTTCTAGAAACCTTAACCTGGAGCCCTAACTCAGGCTAGCCCTGGAAAACACAGCTTTGGTTCAAAAGAGAACAGCTGGGCAAGTAAGGTGTCTCCACGATTGGGCATCCACGTCCACAGAGGTTTCTGGAGTTCTTCCCGAGCGCTAGCGCGCTCCCTGCCCTGGGGATCCAGAGACGAATCGGACCGCAAGGAGCTCACGCTTTACTGGAAGAAATCAGCCAGATGAGCAAATAAATGACCGGAGAGTGTGGTAAATACAACAGGAGAACCATGTGTAAGAGCCCAGAGTAGCCCAGAAGAGGGGGTGCTGAACACATTTGGGAGGGGCAGGGAACAGCTAAAGGAGGCTGTGTTTTGGAGCTTGGAGTACAAGGCAGAGAGCGGTGGGCACCGAGGTTTCCGCAGGGGCAGGTCGCAGGAAGGCTTTGCGGAGAAATGTTCCGGATTTGAGCTGCACTAAAGGTATGTAAACAGCAGAAACGGATCTCCCCGTTGATCTGCCTCGATTAATGCCGCTCTTGTTACCTAATCCCGCTGGTTTAGACTCTGTTTTCTAGGAAGCTATGGCATTTCAAAGAAACTGCCTGATCCTTTTCTAGACAAATGTCATGCTTTGGGATGTAGCTTTTCCCCCCTAAGTACTTTATGCTTTTCTTACAACTTCTCAAAGCATCTACCATATGGTGTCTCTCCCAAGTGAGAGATGATTACCCCTTTATTTGGGGGGAGCTGAAATGAAGTCATCTGTCCACTAGAGTGACAGTGGCAGAGAGGTGCTCTCCTGCCATCTGAGCCTGGCCCGGCGCGCCTCCTCCGCGGAAGTGACTGTCCCCCAGCGCAGCCACCCCTTGCTGCCTTCCCTTTGTCCTGGCTTCCCATTATGTAAGAGCGTTTTTGCAGAGATGAGCTCTGGGCTTGTTCTGAATATTTTAGGTGTCAAACATCCTGTTTTTCTGAGTAATGTGACCCTGTCGATGACCCACTGCATTGCAGAATGACATCATGGGATTGAACTGAGAACAGTTGAAGAGAAGTGATTATGGGAGCCTTGGGACCAAGCCTGTCCCTTTACCTTTCAGCAAGTTGTTTGGAGACGTTCAACAAGAAGTCTGCAAATGAATGTTCGCTTTGCAGAGAGCAGAGGTCGCCAGCTACGGCTTGCAGACCAAATGCAGCCCGCAGAGCAAAGCCGGTCCCGCTGTTTTTGCAAATAAAGTTTTATTGGCACACAGCCATGCTCGTTGGTTTGCACACCGTGGCTGCCAAGTTTGCCAAGCCCCCCCAGCCCCGGAAGAGAGCTTGTGAATTTAGTGGTATCCCCCCCGTTCCCTTCCCCTCCTCCCAAAACACACGGCACGCAAAAAAAGAGAGATTGATTTTTAACAAGCGTATCAAAGCTTTCATATTTATTCAATGACATCAGAACTTTTACATTTAGCAAATGAGCGGTGTCCTTCCAAGAAGTTCCCCTGGGGGATTGCACACTTATTCCAATGCTGCCGCCAGTGCCCTGGACATCTGGGGGGCAGGGGGCAGGGGGGGGCTACTCCTCACAGCCCAGTTCTGTGACACCTGAGAAAATCCCCTTCACCTTTTTTGGACCCAAAGTAGTGCGGCCTTGTTGGAACATCGGCCTCGTGGCCGTGGATCAAATGCTGGCCAATGAAAAAAAAACCAACAAACCAATCAATGTAGCCCTCAGGCTAGCTCAAGGAATTGGCCGCAGGTTCTGAATGGAGTTCCCTCAAAAGCATTCCGCAGATTTCTTCAGGAAAAGAAAAAAAAAAAGAGGTCAGCCTTACCCAAGGGATTGGGAGTCAGAGTTCTATTCCAGAAACACCTTTTGGGATTTGGGTGTGTGTTTTCGGCATTTGGGCCATGTGATTTCTCACCGGGGGCTTTCTGTCCCTCTTCAGGGACTGCTGTGGGCAGGCCAGGGTTGCTGGGGAAGGTGTCAGCATTTGGGGGTCACTCCAGTCTCCTGGACCGGACCGCCTGCTGTGTGCTCTGGATTGTAGAGGGGTGGGGGGCTCTGGAGTTGGATGGTTTCTGAAAACCACGACATGCCTGTTTTCTGCGCCCCATTTCTGCTTTCTCCTCTTCCCGAAGCTCGTTCTGCGATGGGGATAGCGCGCGGCCAGCCCTTGAAGCAAAAAGATAGCCAGCTCAGCAAGTTGCGTTTCGGTGTGTTCTTTCTTTTTCTTTCTTTCTTCTTTTTTTCCCCCAAGAGCCACTGCCTCCCACACAAAACGTCTGCATTTCCTGAGCTCACAGTGGCGTCGCTGATTTCTGCTCAGCTACATCTCAGACGCAGGCCCGGGGTGGGGTGGGGGAGGTACTCAGATCCGCGTTCGTGCTTATACTTGCCATGAGCTGGCGTGGAGAAGTACGATCGAGTGGGTTACTGAGAGGCGAGGAGGATTAGGACTGGAGCCCTGAGTGTAAATTCCTCCCCAGGGCTCCTGGGTTCGCGCCCCAGCCTGGCTCTGAGGGGGTGAGGCCGGCGCTCTCCAACCCACTCTCAGTTCCCGAGGAATGGAGATCTAACAGGGAGAGATTTCGGATGGGAGGCTCTGGTGCTCTTCTGAGATTTTCTTGCTCCAGGGAGCCGAGTTTAAACTTGAGCTGTTATCTCTAGCCCTGGGTGAGGGGTGGGGCCTGGGCCTCGGGTTCGGGAGCCCCAAGGACACTGGGAGCCTCTGACCACTCACCAGAGGCCGCGCAGGGGGAATGCTGGCCACACCGTCCGGGCGCCCGCACCGCGAGATTCTGCATTAACATGTGCGTCTTTCCCAAGTATGTCGATCTGGCCCTCCTAGACTCTTTCGGGGGTAGGAATGATGTCTTCTGCTGTTCGGGCAGCACCCCACAGGGTCTCTTGAATGAGGGGCACATGAAGCGCCGAACTGTCCACAGTGGTATGGGAAATAGCGAGCAAATGGGACTCTGGGCGTTGGCTTTTACCCTTGGAGTGGAGTGTCCACTCTGCTGGTACTTAATAATCAAGAGGCCTTTGGTGTGAATCCTCTGAGTGTTGAATCCCACAGGATTTCCATCCATCAGGCAGCATTTGAGGGAACGTGTGCTTTGTTCATAAAAAGCCTGGCATAAAAAGCCTGGTCCTTGGGAGATGTCCAAACTGGCATGGCTCTCCAGCTAAGGAAAAGGTGGAGGAGAGGCTTCTTACAAGAGAGCTCTTTACTTTGCAGTTTCGACAAAAGAAAGGGGGTGGCTTCAGAAATGTTTGCTGGAAAGCTCAGAACCTCAATTTTGATGCCGAGCAAGGGAGAAGTGATGTTGGCCACGGGCCTCGTTTGGGCTCCCTTCTTAGTATTCACAGGAGTGAAGAGCTCCATTTAGGAGGTTGGACACGTTCCTGTGGGCAGAATTTCTGGAGGTGGAATGATGACTTTCTCTTCCTGCTGGTAGGGGTGGGGGGTGGGGGCGGGGAGGTGGGAGCGCTGAAGATGGGGGGCAGCAATGGAATGCGGGGACCGTTGGCCAAAATTCCTCTCCACTGCTCTCCAGGAAAGCTGGGACTGTTCAAAAGGGCCACCAGACATCCGGGCCACTCGGTCCTGCCCTGGGTCTTATCGCTAGCCAATGGCATGCTGGTTTCCATGAGTGTTCATGGGACATCTGTGTCCCAGGCCTTACCTGTCACTGATTAACCAGTCTCCAGCAGCCACTAGAAGTTTTGAGAAGCCACTCCCCGCTAGCCCCTTTTTTCCCAGCCAGCCATGGGGGGCTGTTTTTTCTTCTTTCTGTATCAAGGGTCTGTCCCATCTGGAAATTTTAAAAAAGCACCTTTCATGAGTGCCAGAGGCAATTCATGCTAGGAGAGGGTAGGCCCTGGCCCTAGGGAACTACTGGGGACCCATCTTAAGCCCCAATTCAGGCTTCATGGGCTCCCCACTTAGTTTACCGCTTCTGCCTGGGGACTGCTGCTCTACTCTGAGGGTTACATCTGATTCATTCATTCATTGGTTCATTCATTCAATTCATCCATCATGTATTCATCCAATATTCATCCTACCATGTACCAAGCTTTAACCCAGGCGCCATGTTACAGTGTGGAGCAAAACCAGACAAATATATACTCCCTGTTCCCATGGAGTATATATTCCTGCCAGAAAAGATGGGCAATAAACAGACAAACACACACACACACACACACACACGGAAAAGATTCAAGAGTGGCAGCTGCCACGCAGAAAATAAAAGCAGGGTAATGTGGGGGTGCCTGGGTGGCTCAGTCAGTTAAGCATCCAACTGTTGGTTTAGGCTTGGGTCGTGATCTCAGGGTCCTGGGATGGAGCCCCACACCGGGCTCTGCACTCAGCGGAGAGTCTGCTTGAGATTTTCTCTCTCCCTCTGCCCCTCCTGCTCATGCTGTCTGTCTCTCTCTCTCTCAAATAAATGGATAAATCTTAAAAAAAAGAGAGAGAGAGAGAGAGAGAGAAAGAAAGAAAGAAAGAAAGAAAGAAAGAAAGAAAGAAAGAAAGAAAGAAAGAAAGAAAGAAAAGAGAAAGAAAGAAAGAAGAGAAAGAAAGAAAGGAAAGAAAGGAAGGAAGGAAAGGAAGGAAGGAAGGAAGGAAGGAAGGAAGGAAGGAAGGAAGGAAGGAAGGAAGGAAGGAAAGAAAGAAAGAAAGAAAGAAAGAAAGAAAGAAAGAAAGAAAGAAAGAAAGAAAGAAAGAAAGAAAGAAAGAAAGAAAGAAAGAAAGGTAATGTGGTAGAGTGACTGGGTGGGCAGGGACAGCATCCATGAGGAGATGACCATGAGCCTGAGATGCGAAGGATGAGTAGCCAGACTTTCAAAAATGAGGGTTAAGGCTGAGCTGGAGCAAAGAGCTGACTATGAGTTGGAACATACAGAGAGGAACATACAGAGAGGAACAAGAGAGAAGAGGTCTCTGCCCTCCAGAGTTTCTAATCTAGATGGAGAGACAGAAAAGAGGCAGTTACAATTCAGCTAGATCAATACTATGACAGGAAGAATATGTAGAGAGCTCTGGGAACACAGAGCAAGGGCCCCGAAGGCTGAGTGTGAGGGCCAAAGTAAGCCTTCTGGAGCAAGTGACATTTAAGCTGTGACGTGAAGGATGAAAAGTCAGCCAGGTCAACAGGGTGAAGGCGAGGTGAAGAGAAGGGAGGACATTCTTGAAGGGCCAGTGCTCCCAGTGCATAGGCATGTCTGGGGGACCAAGGAAAGTTCCCAGAGCTTGAGGAAGGAAGGGGAGGGAGTCCTGGGACGGGAGCCTGGAGAAGTAGACACAGTCATGTCATGGATTTGGGATTCATATTTTGATGACAGTGGAGGACGCATCAAACAGTGTTAAGTGGGGGAGAGACATAATCCGATCTATGTTTTGAAAAGACCATTGTTCTGGCTGCTATGGGGAAACTGGGCTGTAGGGGAGTGAGAGTGGAGGCAGGAAGATCAGTTAGGAGTGAGTCCAGTTATCCAGGTGAGAGAGGATGTTGGCTTAGATCAGGGTGGTGGATGGAGACGAGATCCACGAGATATTTAACATGCTCCTGTGGGGTGCCTGGGTGGCTCAGTCGGTTAAGCGTCTGCCTTCAGCTCAGGTCATGATCCCAGAGTCCTGGGATCAAGTCCCGTGTTGGGCTCCCTGCTCAGCGGGGAGTCTGTTCCTCCCTCTCCCTCTGCCCCTCCCGCCTGCTCGTGCTCTCTTTCTCTCTCTCTCTCTCTCAAACAAATAAAATCTTTAATAAAAACATGCTCCTGTGTCTCCTGTATTTTTTGTATATTGGTGGTTGAATCTAAAGGATTAATCAGATTTGGGTTTATTTATTTATTTAGCCAGACCACTTCATTGGTGGTGGTGTGTGCTTTCATTGGGAGGTACAAAAATGTGATAATGCTTCTTTGTGTGATGTTAGCAGCTATTGCTGATATGGCTAATCTCATGCATAGATTTCCACTGAGGATTGCAACATGGTGGTATTAGAATTCTACCATCCCATCTTCACTTATTAGCTGGAAATACTTCAATAAATAGAAATGTTCCCTCATGTACTATATGGTGTTAGAGTGGTACCATTTCTATAGAAAGGCAGGAGGGATGCTTGATTCTCTCCCTCTATTTACCAGTTCCTAAAATAATGAGTTGGATCCTTAGCACCCTCCAAAAGTGACCAATAATTTCTTCCCCATCTCACGCCAGTCAAGCTTTCACCCCCATCATCCCACCTAAATGGCTCTAGTCAAGGTCATCAATGATCTTCATGATACTAAATCCAGTGATATAGCCTCCACCTAGGTTAAGTCTCAGCAGCATTTGACACACTCTTATTGAAACATTTTTTCGCTCTTTTCTTCCAGAACAATCCACTCTCCTGGTTTTCTTCCCACCTCAATGACTGCTGCTCAGTCTCCTTTGTTGATTCCTCCTCTTCTGACTTCTTTTTTTTAAATTAATTTTTAAGTAAACTCTACGTACAATGTGGAGCTTGAACTCATGACCCCGAGATCAAGAGTCACATGCTCTACCAACTGAGCCAGCCAGGCGCCCCCTCTGACTTCTTTTTTTTAAAACTGAGATATAATTCACATACCATAAAATTTACCCTTTTATAGTGTACAATTAAGTGGGTTTTAGTGTACTCACAGAGTTGGTAATCATCACAATGATCTAATTCCAGAACATTCTCATCACTGTAAAAAGTAACCCTTATTTATGAACACTCTCCATCCCCACCCACAGCCAACCATGAATCTACTTTCCATCTCTTTGGATTGACCCATTCTTTTTTCTGACTTCCTAGCATTGGAGTGCTCTAGAGTTCAGTTCCTCTTCCTCTTTAGCTATCCTTACCCCTTGGTGATCTCATCCAGTTCCATGGATTTATTTTTTTTTAAAGATTTTTTTATTTACTTGACAGAGAGAGACACAGCGAGAGAGGGAACACAAGCAGGGGGAGTGGGAGAGGGAGAAGCAGGCTTCCCGCCCAGCAAGGAGCCCAACGGGGGGCTCAATTCCAGGACCCTGGGATCATGACCTGAGCCGAAGGCAGACGCTTAACCGACTGAGCCACCCAGGCGCCCTCCCCCCAACCCCCGTTCCATGGATTTAAATACAATCCACATACTGATAACACCATCATGGGCCTCTCCCCTCCCAATTCTCCACTTGGATAATCCACCTCCCTACTTAACTTGTCCACATGGATGTCTAATAGACCTCACAAAACAAGCTGCTGAGCACCTAGAATCTGTTCCCCCTATATAGTCATCATCTCAGATTATGACAATCCCATCTTTCAGGTTGCTCAGGCACCAAAACCTTGAAGTCATCTTTGACTCCTCCCTTCTACTCACACCCGACATTTACTAAATCAGGAAATCCTGTTGGCTCTAACTTCAAGATATATCCAGAATTTGACCATGTCTCCCAACCTCCACTGCTATTACTCTTGTCCAAGCTGCCATCATTTCTCATCTGATTATGTCAAGAATCTTCCTGCTGCCACCCTTGTGCCTTCTATAGCTTTCAACCCAGAAAAGGATGATTCTTTAAATATTTAAGTTTGATGATAATGATGGCATTGTATAATAAGACCTATGACGTGCCGGGCACTGCAAGGCCTTACATGATCTGGCCCCATTACTTCTCTGACCTCATTTCCTACTACTCTGCCCATCATTCATACCACTCTACACCGGTTTTCAGTAGACTAAAGATCTATTAGAGAAGGGATTTGGGTTTCTTTTTAAAAAAAAAATATTTATTTATTTAAGTCATCTCTACACCCAACATGGAGCTCGAACTCATGACCCCGAGATCAAGAGTCATACGCTCCACCAACTGAGCCAGCCAGGCGCCCCAAGGTTTTGGTTTCTTTATTAACTGCTGTATTCTCAGCACCTAGAACAGTGCTTGGAAAATAGGTACTCAATAAATATTCGTTAAATGACTGAATGATTATACCAGGTAATGCCAATTAACAGACACAAACTGTGCCACCGAACACCCGACATTTATGACCACCTGATTTTCCTAAGAACCCTACAAAGTTGTATTACATCCATATTTTGCAGATGTGGAAACTGGAGAGTTAACTGCAACTCACACATCTGGTAAGTGCTAGATTTCCCAATCAAGCTTCCAGAGGGTCACGGTGTGGCTGCTCTTGCCTCCTCTCAAGCCACCTTGTCTCGAGAGAGTATTCTTCTATGGGTATCTATGGGACTCTCAATGCGAACATGTAAATGGGGCCCAAATAATGCCATTTACGTTTTAGAAGTTGTCCAGGCTGTGCTTTGTGGGTTTATTTTTCTTTCATGGTTTCGCATCTGTGGAGCTACAGCCACAAAGGACAGACGTGGTCCTGCTCAGACACCCGAGATGACGGAACTGACACACGCATGAGTGGGAAAGAACAATGTGACGGGACAGAAGATGAATTATTTTCTGGAGTGAAAATTGTGTACAGTGGAGGCAATTTATCATGTCATATCATCACTGAAATTATCTCCCTGCTGCCTGCCAGCCCATCAGCAGCTTTGCTTCAGTGGCTTCCTTAGTGTTATTTAAGCAAATGAAATATGCTTGCTTCTAGCTTTGCTTATGCAATTTTTTTGTACTGCTTTAGTAAGAGAATGTGTTTTAATAACTTTATGTACTTTATAGATAGTCATAGATAGTTGTGACAATATTTTTGCAGCCGGATAATAAAATAAGCACTGCATTCTGGACAGGGTCAGATTGACCAACACTTGCTGGCAGAATCCTTTATATTTGATGCCAACTCTGCTAAATTAAATACAGTTAAAGCAAAATCACTTTATTATGAGCATAAAGATCTGGTGGGTTTTCCACATGGCTGGACTTTAGTTTTGGAGGGGCAATGGAAGTGTGGTTGATGGGGATGTTTTCTTAAAGGGTTCAAAACAAGGTGTTCTCTGTGCCGCTTGACAGAGGCAAGATTTTGAAATGGGTGGCCCCCATATATAGCAGTAGATTGTTCTTTTCCATTGCTAAGTAGTAGTCCTTTGTGTGGATATGCCACAATTTATTTATCCATTCTCCTGTGGATGGAAATTTGGGTTGTTTCCAATTTCTGGCTAACACATATAATGTTGTTATGAACACTCTTGTACATGACTTTTGGTGGATACATGGATTTATTTTAGGTATAAACCTGGAAGGATACTTGCTGGGTCATAGAGTACATGTATGCTTAACTTTAGTATATGCTGTCAAACAGTTTTAGAAGGTGATTGTGGCAATTTAAAGCCTGTGATGACCAGTTTTATGTGTCCTACAGTCCCCAGTTATTCAGTCAAATACTTATCTACGAGTTGCTTGCTCTGAAAGTATTTTGTAGATGTGATGAAAATGCATAAGCAGTTGACTTCAAGTAAGGGACATGATCCCAGATAATTTGGGTGGGCCTGATTAAATCAGGAAAAAGACCTTAAGAGCAGAGCTGAGGTTTCCCTGAAGAAGACATTCTGCCTGTGGACAGCATCTTCAGCTCATGACCAAGAATTCCAGACTGCCCTTCCTGTTGGTCTATTCTGTGGATATCAGACTTGCCTAGCCAGCTTCCACAATTGCATAAGCCAATTTCTTCCCATAAATCTCAATACATATTTCATATTGGTTTTATTTCTCTGGTTGAACATTGACTGATACAGATTTTGTATCAGGAGAGTGCTGCTACAACAAATTCGGGAATTGAGCAATGGGTAGATGCTGGAAGAATTTTGAAAAGCATGATAAAAAAATCCTACATTGGTTTGGACAGACTGTTGATAGAAATATAGGTGTTAAAGATTCTGCCAGGGGCACCTGGGTGGCTCAGTTGGTTGAGCGACTGCCTTCGGCTCAGGTCATGATCCCGGAGTCTCGGGATCGAGTCCCGCATCGGGCTCCCTGCTCGGCGAGGAGCCTGCTTCTCCCTCTGACCCTCCCCCCTCTCATGTGCTCTCTCTCTCTCATTCTCGCTCTCTCAAATAAATAAATCTTAAAAAAAAAAAAAAAAAGATTCTGCCAGGGAGGGCTCAGGAAGAAGTTGGGAGCATGGTAAAGAAAGCCTAAATCACCTAGAGAATTCATATGTCATCATAAAAAGAATGTTGGTAGGATTCTTTATACTCTTCATTTTTCAAATATAGATAAATCAAAGTGTAATTTAAAAAAAAATGTTCAAGGGGCGCCTGGGTGGCTCAGTCGTTAAGCGTCTGCCTTCGGCCCAGGTCATGATCCCGAGGTCCTGGGATCGAGTCCCACATCGGGCTCCCTGCTCCGTGGGAGGCCTGCTTCTCCCTCTTCCACTCCCCTTGCTTGTATTCCCTCTCTCACTGTGTCTCTCTGTCAAATAAATAAAATCTTTAAAAGAAAAAAAAAATGTTCAAGTGATCCACAGGAAGGCAGGAAAAAGGAAACAAAGAACAAAGAGAAAAAAAATAATAAAATTGTGGACTTAAATCCTAACATATCAATAACTATATTAAATGTAAATGGTCTAAATATACCAAAAAAGATGAAAAAAGAAGAATGGCAGAGGGAATTAAAAAGCATAACCCAACTCTACAAGAAATCCACTTCAAACATAATGATATTAAGAGGTTAAAAAAAAAGTATAGGAAAAGATACATTGTACAAACATGAATTTTTTTAAAGTAGGAGTGGCTATGTTAATATCATATCCAGTAGACCTTAGACAAAAACAAAAACTACCAGGTGAAAGGGGGAAATTACATAATAATCCACCAATAAGACACAGTGATCCTAAATGTATTCATCAAACAATAGAGCTTCAACATACATGAAGCAAAAACTGATAGAACTGGAAGGAGGAATAGAAAATCCACAATTATAGTTGGAGACTTCAACACCTTACTCTCAGCAATGGGTAGAACAATTAGACAGAAAATCAGCAATGATATTGGAGACCTCAACAACACCATTAACCAACAGTATCTAATCAACATCTATTGAACACTCCACCCAATAAAAGTAGAATACACATTATTTTCAAGTGCCCATGGAACATTCACAAAGAACATTCACAAATTTAAAAGAATTCAAATCATATAGAATGTCTTCTCCAGCCACAATGGAATCAAACCAGAAACCAAGCAGAAACTAAGAGCACAAACAGAAAAATCTCCAATGCTTGGAAGTTAAGTAACACTCTTCTAACTAATCCACAGGTTAAAAAAAGGAGGCTCAATGGAAACCAAATAATACATTCCCAAAAATGACAATGAAAGTACAACATATCAAAGTTTGTGGGTCACAACTACAGCAGTGCCGAAGGGAAATTTGTAGCCCTAAATTCACACGTTAGAAAAAATGTCCCAAATCAATAATAAAAGTGTCCACTCAAATTGAAATGGAAAGGCAAGAACTTAGAATAGCTTAAAGCAATTTTGAAAAAGGAGTATAAAGTGGGAGGGATCATTCTACCCAATGTAAGATGCGTTACATAACTATGGTATAATCAGGACAGTGTGGTATTGGTGGAGAGACACACAGACGTGTTTAGCTGGAGTAGGGCAGGTATTGTCAAAAAGGTTTTCTATTCTTATAGGCCACCCTTTTTCTAGTCCTTTGGGTAGAGAGAGCAGACCCTTCTTGGAGATTTTTTCATCTCTGCCTGTTGGTTGTTCCAGGTTGCAGGCTTCTCCAGTGCCCATTCCAGATATATGGGAGGCAAAGGAAAACCCAGAGAACTCACTGCCATGTCATTCCTGAAGTCTCAAGGTCCCTAGCCAAGTCTGCCTTCTTCTTGACACCTTTTAGAGTCTTCATATGTTTGTTTGTTCTGTTGTGTACAGGGTTTTTTAGTTGTAATAACCATCTTACTAGACCAGGAAGTCAGATTTCTTTACAGGTGTTTTTTTTTTTTTTTAAGATTTTATTTTTAAGTAATCTCTACACCCAACGTGGGGCTCAAACTTACAACCCCGAGATCAAGAGTCACATGCTCTACCGACTGAGCCAACCAGGCACCCCTCGAGTCTTTTTGAAACCTCATTCTGTCATGCAAGGTGTTTAAATCCCTTCCAAGCTGTATGCCACTTCCAAATTCAATTAATTTTCCCTCTAGTCTTTATTCCAGTTACCAATAAGAGATGTTGAACAGAACGAGAGGGTAAGGAGTCTGCCCCCTGTTTTCTTTCACTGTGGTTTATTCCCAGTCATCTCTGGCCTCTTCCAGTTTCCTGGCTGACACCCCCAATTCTCCATATTGGCTCCAATTTGTCTATTCCATGATTATTCCATTTCTATAAATTTATTCCTGGTGCACCAAAGGAATTCCTGTCTTTTCTACAAATTTATTCCTGGTGCACCAAGCCCTGTCAAGTAACCCCTATTTACAGGTAAAGTATATGAAAGAGCTCTTCTTTACATAAAAATAATTTGGCTATACACATTCACATATGGGAACACACTTGATCTAGAAGATTTTTTCTCCTTTCTCACCCCTTTCTTCTCTGAACTCCAGTCAGACCTGGAACACAGAAACAGTCCAGACTGCCAAGGAATACTCAAAATGGGACGTAATTTTTTGTTGTTGATTTTTTTCCCCAAAAATCTGTCACTTGTGATGAATTACCATATGCCAGACACTGTGCTAAGAACTTCGCATGTACTCTCTCTAATCCTCACTGTAGTGCTATGAAGTAGGAACTAGTAACTGAAACAATTTTGCAGAGAATAAAACTAAGGCATAGAGAAGATAAGTAACTTTTCCAAAGTAACACAGTCAACATTCGAACCCAGGCCTCTATAACCGGAGCTCCTGAACTGTTAGCCATGATGTTATATGGCCTTCCCTAATGACTTTGCTATAAAGGGATTTATCCTTGACTTGGTGTAACCAGTTGACCTAACTGGTTGCGCTGATTCACACTAAGGCATTGCCCCGCATTGCTACCTCAGCGTGAATTCTTCTTTCAGGTTGGGCCAAACATGGAGCAAGGCCATAGGGAACAGGGAGAAGGTTTGGGGAATTGATTGTGAGGGCCAAGGGAGTTTGGTGCCACAGGGATAGTCAAAGGCTGGATTATGAGCCATGGTCCTGGGGTGGTAGGCTTCTCAGGGCACTCTAGGGGCAAGTGCAGCCTGGGGATAAGGACGGGAAGAGGAACGAGGGGGAGCGGAGCTCAGTTTTCATCTCAGCTGTCAGTAACAAGCTGTTTGACTTTGGGTGATCTGCTTGGGCTCTCTGAATCTCAAGTTTGTCATCTGTTGTTGAGATGGTTGGAGTATCACAGAGTACAGGTGTGTTGGGATAGCTCGGTGTTATAAAAAAAATTTATTCTAAACACCTTTAGGGAAGATACGTGCTTTCCAGATCAATGCAGGCTCCATCATGCTCTCTGTCTCACGCCCAGCCCTCCGGCAGTTGCCTCTTAGTTCACCTGCTGGCTCCTGGAGGCATTTTGGGTTTTGACCACTGGCCTGGCTCCTCCATTTACCTTCCTGAAGAGATGTTCAGCCCTAATCTTCTATGGATGTCATGTTCATTACAAAGTAAACTAAGTCAACCATAGCAGACCAAGCATGGTAATGTGGAACGAATACTGGACTAGGAATCAGAAGGTTTGGGGGCGCCTGGGTGGCTCAGTGGGTTAAGCGTCTGCCTTCGGCTCAGGTCATGATCCCAGGGTCCTGGGATCAAGGCCCGCATTGGGTTCCCTGCTCAGTGGGGAGCCTGCTTCTCCCCTTGCCTGCTGCTCTCCATGCTTGTGCTCTCTCTCTCTCTGTCAAATAAATAAAATCTTTCTTTCCTTTTTTTAAAGAAGGGTTCAAGGCCCACATCTGACACACACAACTGAGTGATCTCAAGAAGGTCAGCTAACTTCTCTAATTCTGTTTGCTCATCTGTAAGATACCATGCTCTGCTATGCTCACAGGGTCATTGTAGAAACCAAATAGTTGGGCACCTGGGTGGCTCAGTCGGTTAAGCGACTGCCTTCAGCTCAGGTCATGATCCTGGAGTCCCGGGATCAAGTCCCGCATCGGGCTCCCTGTTCGGCAGGGGGTCTGCTTCTCCCTCTGCCCTCTTCCCTCTCGTGCTCTCTATCTCTCATTCTCTCTCTCTCAAATTTAAAAAAAAAAAAAATCTTAAAAAAAAAAAAAAGAAACCAAATAGTATAAATAATAGGAAAAACACACGAGACTTCCCAAATGTGAGGGATTAGTAATTAGTTGCTACTGCTCTTCCAGCATAGCCACCAGCATAAGACATGCCCACTGACTTTGGTGGGCACCATCCTGATGGACTGCAGTGCCCATTCTGATGGATTGGTACCTGCGTCAGATCAGCTGTTAAATACCATCGAACCTTTAGAAACTGTGAATGTGCCCTTATTTGGAAAAAGGGTCTTTGCAGATGTAATTAAGTCAAGGGTCCCAAGATGAGATCATCCTGGATTATCCAGGTGGGCCCTAAATCTAGTGACAAGTATAGAAGACAGATGAGAGGACACAGATGCAGGGAGAAGAGGAGAAGGCCGTGTGAAGACAGAGGCAGACACTGGAGGGATGCTGCCACAAGCCAAGGAACGCGGGAGGCCAACAGAAGCCAGAGGAAGCTAGGAAGGACTCTCCCCCAGAGACTTTGGTCCCGCCTGACACCTTGGTATTCGACTTCCGGCCTCCAGAACAGAAGAAATTTCAGTTCTCTTAAACCACCAAGTCATCTGTTAAAGCAGCCATAGAGAACTAATGCACCGCCCATCCCTCCTCACTTGCAACATCTGTGTCCTACTTAGAACGTTTCATTTCACTCCCCCAGTCAGGCTTTGGCATTATTCAATACTGCTTGTTAGCTATAGGGCTACATCATGCAGTTAGACGGGCCCAAGTGTGACTCCCTCCTGTTCTACCTATTAGCTTAGTGATCTTTGGCCAATCACTTAGCCTCAGTTGCTTCATGTGTCCAATTGGGTTAACACCCCCTCCCTGGCAGAGTTATTGTGAGCATTAAAGATAATGAGCTTTGGCAGGGGCAAACTAAACAACAGCTCTCGATACTCGCGAAATGTTATTCTGTGTTGGGTGCTGAACATAAGTGAGGCTCCCTGTCTTCCCCAGTCCACGATCTTCTTTCTTTATTTTTTTTAAGATTTTATTTATTTATTTGACAGAGAGAGACACAGCTAGAGAGGGAACACAAGCAGGGGGAGTGGGAGAGGGAGAAGCAGGCTTCCCGCGGAGCAGGGAGCCCGATGGGGGGCTCGATCCCAGGACCCTGGGATCGTGACCTGAGCCAAAGGCAGATGCTTAACAAATGAGCCACCCAGGCGCCCCGATCTTTATTTTTGAAGGTTGTCCTACTCAAAGGCTCAGCCATGCCTCCCACCACTCTCCTTACCCATACTGGGCCAGCCACTCTGGCTTCTGTGCTGTTCCTCAAAATGTCCAGTACATTCCATTCTCATGGCCTCTGTGCTTGCTCTTCCCTCTCTCTAGAACACTCCCAGATATCTGCATGGCTTGCTTCCTTACATCCTTCAGTTCTCTGCCCCAAACATACCATATTACCCAAGAGGCCTTTCCCCACCGCCCTAAATAGCACACTTCCCCATCCCTCCCTATCGTCCTGGGCCTGATTTATTTTTATTTAAAATCTTTATCATCACCTGACATAGGTATTTGTCTATTATATGTCTCCCTCCACTAGAATGTAAGCTCCAAGGAGCAGGAGCTGAGAGTTAGTCTTTTATGTAAGCTGCTGTATCCCCAGTGCCTAGAACAGTGGTGCTCAATAAATATTTGAATAAATGAATAAATATATGAATAAATGAATGAATAAGCACATAGTCTAGCTGAGTAGAGAAGTAAACATTCAGTTACAGTACAGTATAATCCATGCTATGGGGCTGCCCGGGTGGCTCAGTCGGTTAAGCATCTGCCTTCGGCTCAGGTCATGATCCCGGGGTCCTGGGATCGAGCCCCTCATCGGGCTCCCTGCTGCAGGGAGCCCGCTTCTCCCTCTCCCTCTGCTCCCCTGCTCCTGCTCTCTCTCTCTATCTCAAATAAATAGATAAAATCTTTAATAAAAATCCATGCTATGATTTCACGGAGTGTTGTGGGGGCCCCTCATCAGGCTGGAGGGTGGACTGGGGCTAAGAATTATTAATGGAAGCTCCTTGGAGTATGTGCCATCTAAACTGAATCCTGCAGAATGAATAGGAGTTTCCGGGTCTAGAAGGCGGGGAAAGGATATTCCAAGAAGATAAAATAGTGTTGCAAAGTCCCATAGACCAGAGATTTTAGAAATTTCAGATAGTTCAGTGTGCCAGAAAGAAAGAAATGAGGAAGAGGGGCACTGGGGTGGCTCAGTCAGCTGGGTGTCCGTCTCCTGATTTCGGCTCAGGTCATGGTCTCAGGGTTGTGGGATCAAGCCCCACATTGGGCTCCACGATCAGCACTTGAGATTCTCTTGAGATTCTCTCTCTCCCTCTGCCCCTCCCTGCACTTGTGCTCTCTCTCTGAAATAAATAAATAAATCTTTAAAAAAAAGAAATGAGAGAAGAAGAAAGGATGGCAGGAGTGAGGGAAGGAGAAGGAAGGGGGAAAGAAGAAAGGAGGGAGAGAAAGAAGGAAGTCTATGCTTTTAAGGAGCTCATAGTTTAGTACTAGGAAAAAATCATATAAACAAAATGCAGTTTGATAAAATCGGTGGTACAGATATTTGCGGGGTACCATGGGAACACATAGGAAGAAGTCCTCCCTCTGTGAAGGAGGCAGGAGCTGTGGAAAGAAGGAAAAGACTTACCAAACTATCACTCACCAGGCAGAGGGGAGTAGGCCCAACTGAAGAAGTATAAACAAGACCTGCAAAGACATAGAGCTGCGAGAGAGCACAGCATTGTGGGACAGCTGGAGTGCAGGGTGCACTTAGAAAAGACTGGTGTTTGGAAGTTCATAGGCATAGAGACCTTCGGTGTGGCAGTAAGGGGTCTAGATTGTATTGTAAGAACATTAGGCACTATTGGGGAAATTTAAGTGGAGAGAGGCAAAGACAGTGTAACAGATCCAGGATTAGCTTCTAAATCAGTTATTTCAGGGCGCCTGGGTGGCTCAGTCGGTGAAGCGTTTGACTCTTGATTTCAGCTCAGGTCATGATCTCAGGGTTGTGAGATTGAGCCCCGCAGTGGGTTCCACGCTCAGCACAGCGTCTGCATGGGATTCTCTCTCTCCCTCTCCCTCTGCCCTTCCCCCTGCTCACTCGCTTTCTCTCTCCCTCTCTCTCCCTCTAATAAAATTTAAAAAAATAAATCAATTATTTCTATCTTCTCTGTGAAGAATGAATTGAAAATAAGAGCAAGCCTGGAGGCAGGAGACCAGCCAGAAAGATGCTGTAAATATCCAGGCATATTATGGCATGTTATGGCAGCCTAGATCCTGGCTACTCAGTGTGGTCCAAGACCAGTAGGACGGACATCACTTGGGAGCTTGTCACACATGCGGGATCTCGGGCCCCACCACACACCTGCCGAATCTGATCTGCATTACAAGATCCCCAGGTGATTGGGGCCTGTATTAAAACTGGAGAAGCATTGGCCAAGACTAAACAAGGATGGACAGGAGGGTATAGATAGGAGACAGCTATTTAGGTGGAACACACAGAATTTAGCCTCAGATGTAGCGATTCTTTTTAAATTAGTTCATTTCTCCATCTGCTGACATTTCCCCTTTTCCATCAGCTAGGGCTCCAACTGACCGCACACTCTCCTGGACTGGGTTCCCACCACAGCTGAGGGGCTGGCCTTCATTTCGGGTTTGGAGTCATGTGTGGACAGAAAGTTGGTTTCTTTTCAAGAGTCCCAGCAGATGGCCTCTTACGCAGCTCAAAATCAATAAAATGTAAGACAGAACAGTGAAGGATAATTCCACATTTTTTTTTTGTTTTTGCCAAAGCAGATTTAGACTCCAGCTGTTTCAATAATGTCTTTAAATCTCCTTAAAGACAACAGTTGACTTTCATTTAAAAGCATTGGAGGGGAGGGAGGAATTGAATTACCTTGAGAAGTTTGGGAAAGGAAAATGTGATCTCTTGATTCTAGTTGCAAAGCACCAAAGGCATCCTTGCTTTCATTATGGATACCTATCTTAAAATTGGGAGGTCATGGGTTTCTATAGCTGCTGCTAGAAATATGGGGGGGGCGCCTGGGTGGCTCAGTCGGTTAAGCGACTGCCTTCGGCTCAGGTCATGATCCTGGAGTCCCGGGATCGAGTCCCGCATCGGGCTCCCTGCTCGGCAGGGAGTCTGCTTCTCCCTCTGACCCTCCTCCCTCTCGTGCTCTCTGTCTCTCATTCTCTCTCTCGCAAATAGATAAATAAAATCTTTAAAAAAAAAAAAAGAAATATGGGGAATGGTGAGTGGGTTCATCATTAAGAGAGGATCCAGAGAAGGTTCTTCCCCATGAATAATAATTCCCACGTGTTATTTTTAGAAGGAAACGGACTTCACCCATGAGTCAATATGTTTATTCCTGTTAGACTAGGACGACAGTTACTTCCGCTGCTGACCTCTTGTTTCCCAGTCCTTCAAAGACTCCAAGGAAAGATGTCGATTAACCAAAACAAAACAAAACAAAACAAAAAGAGTACTCGCCATTAGACCACGGCAGCCATGGTGGAAAAGCAGGGGACTCCTCACTGAGTAATTTTTAGTTAGGGGGAACTTATTCAGACACTTAATCAGCAAATACTTATTGAATGCCGACCAAGTTCAAGGCATTGTGCTAACGGGGTTCTTAGTTGCAATCAACAGAAACCCACTCTTGTTAACCGAAGGAGAAAAGGAATTCACTGGCAGGAAATCAGGTAGCAAACAGAACTGACAGGAAAACCAGCGAACCGGGCTTGGAAACAATCTGAGACTGAGGGAAGCTCAGGGGCCAGAGTCCCAGCCAAGCTCACCCCACAAAAACAGACTTGGTTAGGTGCTCCTGCCAACCACACTGTCACCACCAACCACTGCCCGTGACCACTTCGATGGCACAGCAGCTGCCATCAGAACAAATTCAAAACTGTCCCTTGTTCCTTTGCAACACTGGCCCCAGGTTCAAAGTCCTGGACAGGAGTCCTAGGTCACATGTCCGTGCCCTGGCTGCCAGGGGTCAGGGAAAGGGAGTGTCCGGCATTTTCAGGTTCCCTAGGGGAAGGCCGGCTCTGCCTCCCATCACGACTCATGCAATGGGGATTCCCCAACTCGCTCCCTCCCCAAATGATCTCATCCTGCCCCTTGGCTTTAAAATACTACAACACACTGATGGCCCCAAATTTCTGTTTCTTTCTCCTTTTTTTTTTTTTTTCCAAATTTCTAGTTCCAGCCAACATCTGTACTGAGCCCCGGATTCGTATGTCTGCACACCTATGTGACATTTCCATTTGACTGTCTCATCAACAATTCAAATTAATCATGGCAAACAAGAAATTCTTGCTTCTCCCTACAAGCCTGCATCTGCTTCAGACTTTCGTGCCCCAGTAAAGAACACCACCAATCACTCAAGCCCAAATCTTAGGAACTTCCCTCCATCCCTCTCTTTCTCAGCCTCCACATCCCACACGTACGGACGCCCTGTGGTTTCTACCTCAAATCGGCCTTCTGGTCACCCCATCCAGCACGACTACTGCAGTCCACAGCAGCGTCTTTCTGCCTGCAACTGCCACCGGGAGGAAAGAGATGGCACACTCAAAAGGCATGACCAGAGAGAGTCTATAACTAATTAACTATTAACTGTAAACCATTATATATTACCACGATATATTATTATTACTATATATATTATGTATTCTTACTTAACCAGTATATATAAACCATTAACTACTGACCATTAGCCAAGGTGTGGGCAGGTTTAAGAAAACAACCAAAAGGTCGTGGGGGCGCCTCAGTCGGTTGAGCGGGTGTCTGACTCTGGATTTCGGCTCAGGTCATGATCTCAGGGGCCTGGGATCGAGCCCCACTTCCGGCTCCATGCTCAGTGCAGAGTCGGCTTGGGATTCTCTCTCTCTCTCTCTCTCTCTCCCTCTGCCTTTCCCCACTGTCACTCTCTCACTATCTCTCTCTAAAATAAATAAATAAAAATCTTAAAAAAAAAAAAAAAGACAAAGGAAAGAACCAAAAGGTCGTGAAGCACCAGGAACAAGCACCAGGAGCTTCAGGAACAGCTGCAGCCTGGACCTGGTTGAGAAAGAAAGGAAATGGGGCAGAGAGAGTGGTAGGGAGGGCCCTGATCTCTCTTCTCCCACCTTCTGATCTCCTGTCAGCGCTTGCCATTGGCTAAACTCAACAAGAAACCAGCCAGCAGAGGAGCCCTAAAGATTCTCTCTACAGGATTCAGCCTTCAGGGTCAGAGGAGGCAGAGAATGTAATGGGGTAAGAGGTAAAGAGGTTAAGGAGAATAACCAACATGGCTTCTAACTGGTCACTTTGATTCCACTCTTCCCAAATCTATTCTCCACAGAGCAGCCAGAGTGATCCTTTACCACACAAGTCACACCGCAGGCCTGTCTAAACCCTTCCAATGGCTTCTCATCCCACACAAAAGAAAATCCAAGCTCCCCACCATGGCCTATATGGCCCTACATGTTCTAGCCCTACCTCTTTGATGTCCCCCCCCCCCCATTTTCCCTTGCTCACAAAGTTCAGGCACATGCCAAGCTCATTCCTGTCTTAGTCTTTGCATTTGCTTTCCCTCTGTCTGGAACATTCTTCCCTCAGCTCACTGCATGGCCTCCTAATTACCCAAACTAAAATAGTCCCTTGTCCAATCACTCTCTAACACATGACCTTATTTTATTTTCTTCATGGTGTCAAAGGATTTTGAGACTACCATTCAGTATCTGAGTTCCACCTGAGATGCCTACATAATCATTCACGTAGCGATGTCAATTAAGTAGTTGAATATATGCGGTCCTTTTGTGGCTGTTTCAGGCTTCAGGGCTTTATTTTTAATTTTAATTGAATTTTAATTTATACTTTTAATTAAATTTTAATTATAAACTTGTAAAAATTCATTAATCTGAAGTTCAATGAGTTTAGACAATTATATACCCCAATCAAGCCATAAAACACCTCCATCACGAGCACTGAGTAATGTATAGAATTATTAAATCATGATATTGTACACCTGGAACTAATATAACACTGTACGTTAACTATACTGGAATTAAAATTTAAAACTTAATAAAGAAATAAAATAAAACCTGTCCATCACTCCAGAAACCTCTTTCATGCTCCTTCCCCCCACTTATAGATCAGTTTTTTCTGTTCCTGAATTTCATAGAAATGAACTCATATGATATATACTCTATGTCTGGCTTCTTTTTTTTTTTTTTAAGATTTTATTTATTTGACAGAGAGAGAGACAGCGAGAGCAGGAACACAAGCAGGGGGAGTGGGAGAGGGAGAAGCAGGCCCCCCGGCGAGCAGGGAACCCAGTCCCAGGATCCCGGGATCATGACCCGAGCTGAAGGCAGACGCTTAACGATTGAGCCACCCAGGCGCCCCTATGTCTGGCTTCTTTTGTTCAACATTTTATTTTTGAGTTTCATCTATGCTGTTGCATGTATTAGTAGTTTGTTCCTTTTACTGGTGACTAATATTCCAGTATATTCCACAGTTTGCCCCTTCTCCTCTTGATGTATGTATGTTTTGGTCCTCTCCCCCTAGTTTTTGACTATGTGAATAAGGCTGCTATGAGTCTTCTTATAGGAGTCTTTTTGTGGACACAAGCTTATATTTATTTTGGATAACTACCCAGCAGTGGAAGTGTTAGGTCATAGGCAAGATCTGTGTTTAACTTTATAAGGATCTGCTAAACAGTTTTCCAATATTTTACCATTTTATATTCCCAGCAGCAACGTGTGAGGTTTCCTCTTGCTCCACATTTTTGCTAACATTCTATGCAGTCAGTCTTTATCATTTTAGCCATTCTAAAGAGTGTGAAGTGGTATTTCACTGCAGCTGTAGTGTGCATTGCCCTGATGACCAAGTGTTGAGAACCTTTTCATGTGTCTGTTGTGTTTATTTTCATGGGTTTACATCACCTATCTTCTTTTGTAAAGTGTCTATTCAAGTCTTTTGCCCATTTTTCTATTGGGTTTTTTGTCTTTGGTTCTTTGTCAGTGATATGTATTGTGAATATTTTTTCCCAATCTGTGACTTGATTGTTCATTTTCTTACTGGTGCTTTTTGATGAGGAGAAATTTTTAATTTTGATGAAGTTTTGTTTATCTTTGTTTTTCTTTTACATCAGTGCTTTCTTTTTTTTAACTTTCTTGTAACTTTTTTCTTTTTGTTTCTTTTTTTCTTTTTGAAATAATCTCTCCACATGGGGCTTGAACTCACAACTCTGAATTCAAGAGTTGCACACTCCACCGGCTGCACCAGCCAGGTGCCAGTCTTGAAAAGAATACTCTGGCTGCTGTGTGACAAAAGGGCTCAGTGGATAAGAAAGGCTAGAGTTGGAAATTTGTGATTCATAACTAGATGGAGGGTATTTAAAGCATGAGTCCTGAAGAATAACAAAATTCAGAGGTTGGATAATAACTTAAAATAAGAATAAATCAGGGGTGCCTGGGTGGCTGAGGCGTTAAGCGTCTGCCTTCAGCTCAGGTCATGATCCCAGGGTCCTGGGATCGAGCCCCACGTCGGGCTCCCTGCTCAGCGGGGAGTCTGCTTCTCCCTCTCCCACTCCCCCTGCTTGTGTTCCCTCTCTCGCTGTCAAATAAATAAATAAAATCTTTAATAAAAAAAGAATAAATCGATAGCAGAACTGGAAAAATGAAAAAGATGCCACAGGAACACTAGAAGTAATCATATGTACCATTTATTGAGGGCTTACTATTTACCATGAACTATTCTAAGCACTTTTCATGCATTACTTTATTCACTCTTTGCAAGAATAGAGGAAGAGGGGAGATCTAGCAAAAGGCACTGAAGGAGCAGCTTGAAGAAAGCCAAGGTGCGGGATGGTACCAAAACCAAGAAATGAGATTGTCCTGTGAAAGGACTGACTTCTGGTTATTGCTGAGAGGCTAAATAATAGGATAGAAGAATGTTCCTTTGCTTTGCCAGCATGGAAGCCAGCTGCCTTGACAAGAATGCTTTCAGTCAAGTAGAGAGAGAGGAAGACAGATTGGAGTGGGTTGAGGAGTGGATGGGGGCTGGGTAAGGAAAAATTCTTTGGAAAACTTGCTCTGTGAGGGAGGCAGGAAAGAAGAGTATCAGATAGAGAGGGCTGTGGGGTCAACGGAGAAATTTTTCTGCCCCGTGTTCCTGCCACAATGTCCTTCCCATAGTTCTCCCAAACTTGGCTCTGTCCCTACTGTTCTTTTCACATGCAAAATTCTGTCTCCACCCTTCTCAACCCAAGAAGCTCTTGCTTTAAAGATCCAACTCAAATGTCCCCTCCTCTCTGAGGACTTCAGTAAGTCAAGGTAAAGTGAGCTCCTTTCTCCACCATGTCTCTAGGTACCATGTACACACTTCTATTGGAGCACTCAGCACATGGATGATAATGGCACCATTTTGCTTGTCATCAGTCTCCTGTATCAGACTATGACTTCCAGTGCACAGGGCAGGTCTTACCCATTTTTTGCTCATTTCTTGTTAAAAATCCTCCACTGGAAATGGGTAACAGGTTATGCAGGTGTGGTCAGCTTGTGAAAATTCCACCAAGCTCTACACTTATACTCAACAAAAAAGTTGGTTTTTAATGCACAAATAAAAAATAAAAATTTTTTAAAACTCCCCATCTCAGTGTCTTCGGGATAAAATCCAATTACTGAGCACCTACTATGTTCTCAGCACTGTGCTAGGTTCTTAGATGATCCCAGCAAGCAACTCTTGGCCTCTCTGTCCCTCTCCAGCTCTTAATCTATGCTGGCTAGAGTCTGGAGAGATCATAAACATGTTCCGTTCGAGAACTGTGGACTCCAGAATGGTCAAATCCTTGCTTGGCTCCGTAGAATACTTTACAAGGAGTTCAAAAAATGCTAGATAAACAAAGAGGATGAATTTACAAATGTTTGGGGCTGCATGTTATACTTCTGTTAATATAATCTGGAAAATAGCGAGGTCTTTTGCAATAATATGTTCATATTTCACACTGTGCTAGTGAGTGATTATCTATACATTCCTGTTGGGCCACATGTCATTAACCAAGAGCAAAGTTCCAAGAAACTAATTTCTGGACCAATGTGACGGAATTTTCTACCTACTTTTTTAAAGTTTGAAATAAAATTTTCATATGTTTCTCCAAAAATAAAGCAGCAAACATCTTCTTTCTTCATTTATAGCATTGGAGTGTATTACTCACAGTTAATCTGTGTTTAGCAATCTGAAATGGGGCCTTAAGGGGATTTAAATTCCTGGAGCCCTTTCACATTTCCGGACTTCAATTGAGTGAGAGGTACATACTACAAGAGTAGCCATCTGTAAACAGGGAATATCAACCCATATTAAGCAATTAGAATCAGAATATGGCTTGTGTAACAGTCCAGTTTTGAAATTTAGCCCTGACTAAATGTCTGACTTCAGCTAAATTGTTCAATTTCCTTGCTCCTTAGGCCCTCCATCTTATAAAATGGAATGAATACTGTAAGTCTTAAGATTAGTAATTAGAAGGCATATATATGCTAACAATTACGGAGCTGTTTGCTAAAAGAAAGTATGATTACTCACGTGAATCACTTTATCTGAAGGAAAGATAATTCTGTGCCCCGATTATAAAACCTCTTTAAGTGTCATATGTAGAAGCCCTGCAGAAGACATAGGGACATTGGGAATTGTACACTTAAAACAGGCGAATTTTGGGGGCGCCTGGGTGGTGCAGTCAGTTAAGCATCCAACTTTTTGTTTCGGCTCAGGTCATGAGCTCAGGGTCCTGAGATTGAGCTCCACATGGGCTCCACGCTCAGCAAAGAATCTGCTTGAGAGTCTTTCCCCCTTCCTCTCCCTCCCCTTCTGTTCCCCCCCACCACCACCCCCAAATAAATAAATAAATAAATAAAACCTTAAAAAAATAGGTGAATTTCGGGGCACCTGGCTGACTCAGTTGGTAGAACGTGAGACTCTTGATCTTGGGGTTGTGAGTTTAAGCTCCACGCTGAGTGCAGAGATTACTTAAAAAAATAAAATCTTTAAAAAAAAAACAGGTGACTTTATGGTATGTAAATGATACCTCGATAAAGCTGCTTTAAAAAAACAAAAACAAAAAACATAGGTCCACCTGAGCACAATGTCCCCAGTCTAGAAGGACCCGTGAGTGACATTTTTCTCAGGCTTCCAAACCAGGAAAAACTGCAGTTATCTGGAGCAAAACTATGGTTTATCTTATAGACATTATGAATTTGGTCTTGCTTCCTTCTTTTCTTTGCCTACCAGACAGCCCGTATCTAGGTTTGTGAACCACTTGTAGAATTTCAGCATACTGTTTTAGCTTTCCACTGTCATGTTTTTTTCCTACCCATTGTTTCCCTTGGTCATGAACTTTATCTGTTGATTATTTTTGATCCTGTTATATGACATGGATTTATGTGACCCACTTCACGTCCCCTTATGTTACTGACCAAACTACTACCTTAGTCACCTCTTAACAGAGGAAAACAGTACGAACATAACAAATATGACTCCTTGTTGAAAAGCCATCCTGGGGCGCCGGGGTGGCTCAGTCGTTAAGCGTCTGCCTTCGGCTCAGGTCATGATCCCAGGGTCCTGGGATTGAGCCCCGCATCGGGCTCCCTGCTCAGCGGGAGGCCTGCTTCTCCCTCTCCCACTCCCCCTGCTTGTGTTCCCTCTCTCGCTGTGTCTCTCTCTGTTAAATAAATAAATAAAATCTTAAAAAAAAAAAGAAAGAAAGAAAATGCCATCCTCGCTAGCTATTTCAAAGAAAGTGAAGGGGCAACGGACTCAAGCTTCACTTGACTGACCAGGTCGCTTGGCCATAATGATCTACAAGGATAGGTCTGCATATAACCACCGTCTTCAAATATTCAGTTGGATGTCTATGACATGTTGAAGGCCAAGGCCAACTTATTTTCTCACTGACAACCTGTACCCATGTGCCCCATGACAGTTTACAGAGAAAGAGCCAGTCTGGAACAGAAGGCCAAGGAACAGTAGACTATAAGCAACATTTACATTTTCTCAGTGCACTTAGATAGAACAAGAACCCCACTCCTCACCGTGCGCTGGAGCTGGTCCTTGTCTAACGCTTCCACCTGTTTCCTTCCAATCCGCCTTTTGTTCACTAGGCCACACTGGTCTCCTTTCTGGAAATGACCAGCTTCTCCCCATCTTGGAAACTTTCAATTTTCTGTTCCCGCTGCTTGGAATGTTCTTTCCCCAGCTCTGGGCTCCTTGGTTTCTTCTCCCCTATGAGGCCTCTGCTGAATTAGCACACCCCCTCCCCGCCCCCCCAGAGAGACCTCTGACCATCCTTTGTTGCTTTGTTTGTTTATTTTATCATAACCCACAATTAGGTTCATTTTTTTTTTTGTCTACTTGTTTTTAGTCTGTCTCCCTCACTAGACTGAAAAGTTCTCAGGGCAAGGCTGTCATATTCAAATGAAAAATGTTGAACCTCCATAGTAGTGCCCCCATGCCCCAGGTGACTCTTACCATCTCTCCATGTTTATGTCTGCCATAGCTCTGCTCACAACCTGAAATGCTCTTCCTTTGTTTTCTTGTGTATGGTCTGGTTCTCCTTACTAGACTGTGAGCATCATGAGGGCAGGAAACAGGTCTATCTTGTTGGCTTCCATACACCCAGTACCCAGCACAGGCCCCAACACGGGACAAATGAAAGAGCCTTAGCATTTGTGTTTAGGACAAGACACCATGCTCACCTCTTCTTGAGTTAACACTTTCAGCTTTGAACTGTCTAGTCTAGAATCACGATGGTGTTGGCTCCTGATTCCCAAGATACTGCGGCCCATTTGGGCTACTTGAAAAAAAGACCACAGAGTGAGTGGCTCTATGAACAGTAGAAATGTATTACTCACAGTTCTGGAGGCTGGAAGTCCAAGATCAAGGATCCAACAGATTCGGTGTTTGGTGAGAGCCCACTTCCTGGTTCACAGACTGAATGTTGCTATAGACTGAATATTTTTTTTAAGATTTTATTTATTTATTTGACAGAGAGAGAGAGAGAACACAAGCCAGAGGGGAGAGGCAGAGGGAGAAGCAGACTCCTGGCTGAGCAGAGAGCCCGATGTGTAGCCATCTTCTTGCTATGTCCTCCCATAGCAGAAGGGGCGAGGAAGCTCTCTGGGGTCTCTTTTTTAAGGACATGAAACCCATCATGGGGGCTCCACCTCATGACCTCTTCACCTCCCAAAGACCCGCCTTATAATACATCAGATTGGGGGTTAGGTTTAAACATATGAATGAAGATGGTGGGGGGGGCACAAATATTCAGTCTATAGGGCTCCTGGGGGCTTAGTGGGTTAAATGTCTGCCTTCAGTTCAGGTCATGATCCCAGGGTCTTGGGATCAAGCCCCACATCGGGCTCTGTGCTCAGCCAGGAGTCTGCTTCTCCCTCTGCCTCTCCCCTCTGGCTTGTGTTCTCTCTCTCTCTCTCTGTCAAATAAATAAATAAAATCTTAAAAAAAATATTCAGTCTATAGCAAAAGGAATAAGAATAAATGAGAAATGGTTTTCCCTATTGTGCACCTAAATCATGGAGGCCTTCAGCACAACGTTTGAATTGTATCATAGGAATGCAGAAGTGCATAAGCAAATGTTTAAGAGACTGGAAAGCTGTGTTACTTAACAGCTGCAATGTTGAGAAACATATTTTATGCCTTGTGTGCACTGTGAAAATACAAACAGTCTCTCATTCTTGAGCATTCTCCCAACTCCTAATTCAAAAAATATTTTTCATATTATAAAAGTAGCAATGAAACCAAACCATATAATACAAGCTACATTGACTAGCTTAGAAATTCCAGAGGTTAACAGGAATTAGCCGGGTTAACTGCTACAAGTTGGAGCGAGCTGGGAGGATCCCAAGTTTCAAGGGAGATATTCTCTGGGGTGGGGCAGCCACTCAGAGTTGTGGCAGAGAGGACCTGGCTGGGAAATTAGGAAATCAATGGTGGCAAGTGGGGAGGGAGGGATGGAAACCAAGCCCGGTCCCCACCCAGCACCCCTCTGCCACTGCCATGATTCTTGTCTTCCTCCCCTGTAGCTGGCGGCTTGCCTCGGTAGCTTGTCTTCATGCACTTAACAGATATTTTTTAGTTTGTAGATACAATGTCATGTCACACTCAAATAATCAGGCCCTAGGGGCGCCTGGGTGGCTCAGTCGGTTAAGTGTCTGCCTTCGGCTCAGGTCATGATCCCGGGGTCCTGGGATCAAGCCTGATCGAGCCCGACATCGGGCTCCCTGCTCAGCGGGGAGCCTGCTTCTCCTTTTGCCTGCCACTCCCCCTGCTTATGTGCTCTCTCTCTCTCTCTGACAAATACATAAAATCCTTATTTTAAAAAATCAGACCCTAAACTTAACTGTCTAGGGATTTGCAGCCATGACACATGCATGAATTCATTTAGCCCGTAACCTGCCCGGCGGTTGCTCAAATGGTGTGGTTTATATACAATCTAGCCACGCTTGTGTCCTTTACCATGGAAACTTCTGCTTAAAAGTTAAATCTTCAGGGGCCTCTGGGTGGCGCAGTCGGTCAAGCGGCCAACTTGGTTTCAGCTCAGGTCATGATCCCAGGGTCGTGAGATCGAGCACCGCATGGGGCTCTGTGTCCGGTATGGAGTCTGCCTGAGACTCTCTCTCCCTCTCACTCTGCCCCTCCCCCCTGCTCGCTCTCTCTCTAAAATTAAAACACATAATTAAAAAAAAAAAAAAAGTTAAATCTTCAGAGTTCCAAGGGGATTCCGGAAGTGGGCTTGCAGACCAAATATACGCTCAGTTGTTTTCAGCCACGGGGTAACCAACATCTTTCTTATTTTGTAATACTTTGATATCATACTTCTCAAGCACCTAGCCTCTTGAACTCAAATTCCAGTTAAGCCTGTGGGGATTCTCTACACAATTCTATTAAAACACCTTGTTTGAAAATATGCAGATCTTGGTTTTTCAACCCTGCATTTGATCGCGGTCTATTTGCTCAAGATAAAAGAATGGGATCTTGGAAAGCCTCAGGCTCTTGGGGGCATATTGAACAAGCCCTGTGATCCCTGCCCTCTAACCCTCTACCTGGGAACACACACGGCAACGTTACAGAGCTCCTCTGTGCTCCTGAAGCCGCTGGGTCCTGCTTTCCATCCGATTCAGTGGTTCCACTCTATTCTGTCTTTTCTTTTTTAAAAAAAATTTTTATTGTTATGTTAATCAAGAAAGGAGCGACAAGGGCTTGGTGCTATCATTCTGTTGCTATCTGAGAAAGCTATTCGTTTTCTAAAATAAGCATCACCTGAGGAATCCGAAAGAACGCAATCTGGCCTTGCAAAAGTGTGTCAAGATTTATTCATTCCTTCACTCAGCAAACACGTTATCAAGCTTCAACGGGTGCCAGGCACTCTGCTAGTTGCTGGGGAGACAGCAGTGAACAAAATAGACAAGGTCCCCACTCTGAAGGAGATAACATTGCAACAAGACTCCTCACAGTAAAAGGTCTTCCCGAATATGGGTTGAACAAATCTGGCTGAACATTTGTTTGCCTAGCCAGCCTAGTTCAGACCCTTGCTATCTCTTGTCAGGACTGTCACACGATCCTTCTAATTGGGTTTCAACCCTCTGCAGGTCCACCATCAAAGAACATCCAGAGTTCGATTTTTTTTTATAATCACATCATGTAAAATATGTGTTAATATATGAATATTATAAAAAACCAAATACTTCAGAATCCAATATCACATAATGAAAAGCCACAGCCCCTCTACTCACCTTTTCTCACACCCTAGTTGTACTCCACAGAAGCAACTACTTAATACTTTTTGCTCTTTCTGCTAATAGTTACGATCACACTTCTTTACAGTATGATTTTATTGGTATTTCTGGATTCATCAGTCTCAGACATTATCTATTGACTTCTTCTTATGCTGGAAGAGCACTAACTAGATGAAATCTAACCATCTTAGAATTCATAGTTGTAAGTAATTATATTTTAAAATAAAACAAGTGTTTACACCATTACAATGATGTTAATATCATTTACTGTGGAGTCAAGTGATAAAGTATGATTTTTTTCTTTCTTCTAATATATTTTTTTCCTGGAACTTCTACTTAACCTTTTGCCTGGTTTTCTTTGACCTTATATATCATCCACATACCCTAAATTCTTTGTAACTTCTCCATAATATTAGATATTCCCTCAAGTTCTCCTCCTGCATATCTTCCGGTAGCTTCAGAGACAGATGCGCGAGAGACAGATACGCCTATTGTTCTGACGTTTCAGCTTCAGCCTCTCTAGTTCCCTTGCTCGGGTCTCTTGCTGGAGGACAAGATGTGTATTTGGCACTGAGTGATTCAGGGTGAGGGTGAGGGTTGGGGTGGAGGTGGGGTGGGGGGACGAGGGTGTCTGTCTAAAGCACAGTTCTGATCATGTCACTCTCCTGCTCAAAAGCCTTCGTGTTTCCCTCTTGCCCGGTAAGCCAAGTCCAGACTCTTTAGCATGGCATTCAGTGCTCCCCAGGGTATGACCTAACCTGCCTGTCCTGTCTTAGGGTACCTAGGGTACCTTAGGGTACTTGACATTTCCTCAACACAATAGGTGCTTCTCACATCCACTGTTCCTGCTGTGCTTTGCTACCCTCCATCCCCCCTTACCCCTCCTCCCCACACACAGCTGGAATGCCTTTCTCACTGAATATACCTGTTAAAATCCCACTAACCTTCATTACCCCAGGCGGTACCTCCTCCATGAAGAATTTCTCTTACCCTCATCATAACTTTTGGTACCTCTTTGGGTTCAGTCTCCACTTTCTTTCATGCTTTAGAGTGCACATGTCCTGCACTGAAAGCTCTTTGAGACGGTCCTGATGTCAAACGTAGTCTTTTGGCTCGCCGGGCAGCTAGCCCAATGCGTGGCCTGTAGTAGGTACTCCATCGATGCTTGGGAAATCAATAAATCTGTGATTTCTGTAAATGTGGAAGAATATTATCACAGTTTCATAGCTTTATTGAGATATAATTCACATACCAAGCAATTTGCCCACTTAAAGTGTACAGTTCGGTGGTTTGTAGTATATCCAGAGAATTGTGTGGTCATCACCACGATCAGTCTTAGAACATTTTCATCACCCCAAAAAGGGAACCCTGTAGCCATTTGTAGATGCTCCCTATTTCCTCCCCAAAGCCCCCACCCTAGGCAAACAGTTATCTACTGTCTGTCTCTATAGATCAACCTATTCTGGACATTTCATATGAATGGAACCATAAATATGTATGTGGAAGGGGTTGTGAATAGTTATCAAGACGCATCCATATTTATAGCACGTATCAGTACTTCGTTAGTTTTTATTGACAAATAATATTCCATTGTATGAAAATACCACATTTTATTTACCCATTCAGCAGTTGAATAACATTTAATTTGTTTCTGCTTCTGACTACTAGGAATAATGTTGCTCTGAACATTTTTTGAGAAACATCTCTTTTCGTTTCTCTTGCCTAGGTACCTAGGGTGGAATCGCTGGGACACATGATAACTCCACGTTTAATTTTTTGAGGAGCCACCAAACTGTCTTCCAAAGTGGCTGCACATTTTTCATTCCATCAGTAATATAGGAAAGTTCCCATTTCTCCACATCCTCGTGAATACTAGCTATTGTCTGTCTTTTTTGTTATAGCCATCGTAGTAGGTGTGATGTGGCATGTCATTATGGTTTTTTTTTTTTTAAGATTTTATTTATTTATTTGACAGAGAGAGAGACAGCGAGAGAGGGAACACAAGCAGGGGGAGTGGGAGAGGGAGAAGCAGGCTCCCCGCCATGCAGGGAGCCCGATGCGGGGCTCGATCCCAGGACCCCGGGATCATGACCTGAGCCGAAGGCAGACATTTAACCATCTGAGCCACCCAGGCGCCCCTGGTTTTCTTTTTTTAAGTAAGTAAGCCCTACGCCCAATGTGGGGCCCAAACTCACAACCCCGAGATTAAGAGTCACATGCTCTACTGACGGAGCCAGCCAGGTGCCATGTCATTATGGCTTTGATCCCCATTTCCCTGGCAGCCAATGATGTTGAGCATCTTTTCACATGATTGTTGGCCATTTGTACATCTCCCTTGGAGAAATATCTGTTCAGACCCTTTGCCAATTCTTTATTTATTTATTTGAGAGCGAGCTAGCGAGAGAGAGACAGACAGAGATCATGAGCAGGGGGGAGGGGTAGAGGGAGAAGCAGGCTCCTCACTGAGCAGGGAGCCCGATGAGGGACTCGATCCCAGGACCCTGGGATCATGACCTGAGCCGAAGGCAGACGCTTCACCAACTGAGCCACCCAGGCGCCCCCTTTGCCAATTTTTAAAAAATTATTTCAAAAAAATTATTTCTAATTGTGTAAAATACACATAACAGAAAATTGACCATGTTAACCATTTTTAAGTGTACAGCTCAGGGGCATTAAGTACACTCACATTGTTGTGTGACCATCACCCCCATCCACCTCCAGAACTTTTTTCATTTTGCAAAACTGAAACGCTGTCCCCATTAAACAACAACTCCCCATTCTCCCCTCCCCCCAGCCCCGGGAGGTCACCATTCTACTTTCTGTCTCTGTGAATTCAACTACTCTTGGTACCTCATGTAAGTGGAATCGTACAGTATTAGTCTTTTTGTGACTGGCTTACATCACTTAGCATAATTCCTCAAGGTTCATCCTGGTTGTACATGCATCACAGTTTTCTTTTTAAGGCTGAATAATATTCCATTGTATGTCTACACTGCATTTCGTTTACCCATTCATCCATCAATGGACACTTGGTTATTGTGAATAATGCTGCTATGAACAGACATGTACAAATATCTCTTCAACAACCTGCTTTAAATTATTTTGGGTACATACCCAGAAGTGGAAGTGCTGGATCATATGGTAATTTTTTATGTCATTTTTTGAGAAACTGTCATACTGTTTTCCATACTGGTTGCATCATTTTTGCATTCCCACCAACAGTGTACAAGGGTTCTAATGTCTCCATATCCTTCTTTTTATTTTTTTTTAAAGATTTTATTTATTTACTTGAGAGAGAACAAAAGAGAGCACAGAGGGAGAGGGAGAAGCAGACTCCCCGCTGAGCAGAGAGCCGGAGATGGGGCTCGATCCCAGGACCCCTGAGCCGCAGGCAGGCGCTTAACCGACTGAGCCACCCAGGTGCCCCTTATCCTTCTTTTTAAAATGCTTTTTCATTCTATTTTTTTCCAGTTATATTGAGATATAACTGACATATAACATTGTATTACTTTAAGGTATAAGACATAATGACATAATGTACATTGCAAAATGATTAGCACGGTAAGTTTAGTTGACATCCATTACCTAACATAGTTACAATTTGTTTTTCCTTGTGAGGGGGATTTTTTAAAGTCTATTTGTTTAAGTAATCTCTGCACCCAACATGGGGCTTGAATTCATGACCCTGAGATCAAGAGCTGCATGCTCTACCGACTGAGCCAGCCAGGCGCCCCGGGAGATGGGAATTTTTTTTTTTTTTTTTTTAAGATTTTATTTATTTGACACAGAGAGAGCAACAGCGAGAGAGGGAACACAAGCAGGGGGAGTGGGAGAGGGAGAAGCAGGCTTCCTGCGGAGCAGGGAGCCCAATGCAGGACTCGATCCCAGGACCCTGGGACCATGACCTGCACCGAAGGCAGACGCTTAACGACTGAGCCACCCAGGCACCCCAGAGATGGGAATTTTTAAGATCTACTCTCTCCTTGTGGTTTTGATTTGCATTTCCCTAATAATTAGTGATTTTGAGCATCTTTTCATGTGCTTATTGGCGATTTGTAGGTCTTATTTGGAGAAATGTCTATTCTAGTTCTTTGTCCATATTTTATTTGGGTTGTCTTTTTATTATTGAGTTTTAAGTGTTCTTTATATGTTCTGTATACAAGTATCTTCCAAGGTATATGATTTGCAAATGGGTTCTCACATTTTGTTGGCTGTTTTTTCACTTCCTTGATGGTGCCCTTTTGAAGCACAAAAGTTGTTAGTTGTTTTTTTTTTTTTAAAGATTTTATTTATTTATTTGAGACAGAGAGAATGAGAGACAGAGAGCATGAGAGGGAGGAGGGTCAGAGGGAGAAGCAGACCCCCAGCTGAGCAGGGAGCCCGATGCGGGACTCAATCCCGGGACTCCAGGATCATGACCTGAGCCGAAGGCAGTCGCTTAACCAACTGAGCCACCCAGGCGCCCCCAAAAGTTGTTAGTTTTAATGACGTCCAATTTATCTATTATTTTTTGTCACTTGTGCCTTTGGTGTCATATTTAACAAGGTTTTGCCTAACCCAAAGTCACCAAGATTTACTCCTATATTTTCTTTCAAAAGTTTTATAGTTTAGCTCTTACTTTTAGGTCTTTAATCCATTCTGAGTTAATATTTGTATATGGTGTGAGGTAGGGGTCCAACTTCATCCTTTTGCATGTGAATATTCAGTTGTCCCACCACCATTTGTTGAAGACACTACTCTTTCTCCATTGAATAATCTTGGCACCCTTGTTGACAATCAGTTGATCATAGGGGCGCCTGGGTGAGCATCTGACTCTTGATTTCAGCTCAGGTCATGATCTCAGGGTCGTGAGGTTGAGCCCCCAGTGTGGAGCCTGCTTAAGATTCTCTCTCTCCAGGACACCTGGGTGGTGCCATCAGTTAAGTGTCCAACTCTTGGTTTCAGCTCAGGTCCTGATCTCAGGGTCGTGAGATTGAGCCCTGTGTCAGGCTCTGTGCTGAGCAGAGTTTGCTAAAGTTTCTCTCTCCCTCTCCCTCTGCCTCTGCCCCTCCTTACCTTGCTCTCTCTCTCTTTGGGTTGTCTCTCTCGCTCAAAAATATAAAAATAAATAAAAAAGAAAATCAATTGATCATAGATGTATGGGTTAATTTCTTAACTCTTGATTTCATTCCATTGTTCTATATGTCTACCCTTATGCCAGTACCACAGTTTCCATTGCTATAGCTTTGTAGTAAATTTTTAAAAAATTTTTATTGTTATGTCAATCACCATACATTACATCATTAGTTTTAGATGTAGTGTTCCATGATTCATTGTTTGTGCATAACACCCAGTGCTCCATGCAGAACGTGCCCTCTTTAATACCCATCACCAGGCTAACCCATCCTCCCACCGCCCCCAGAACCCTCAGTCTGTTTCTCAGAGTCCATCGTCTCTCATGGTTCGTCTCCCCCTCCGATTCCCCCCCTTCATTCTTCCCCTCCTGCTATCTTCTTCTTCTTTTTTTTTTTCTTAACATATATTGCATTATTTGTTTCAGAGGTACAGAGTAAATTTTGATATTGGGAAGTGTTAGTATTCCAACTGTATTCTTTCTCAGTATTGTTTTGACTATTCAGGGCCCCTAGTGATTGCATATGGATTTGAGAATGGGCTTTGCCATTTCTGCAAAAGAAAAAAAAGACTGTTGGAATTTTGATAAGGACTGCATTGAATTTGTAGATCAGTTGGGGAGTATTGCTATTTTAACAATATGAAATCTTTTGCTTCCATGAATGTGGAATGTCTTTCACTTATTTAGGTCTTCTTTAATTCATACAGTGCTTTGTACTTTTCAGAGTACAAGTTTTATACGTTTTTTGTTAAATTTATTCCTTAGTAATTTATTCTTTTTGATGCTATTGTAAATGTAATTTTTCATAATTTTATTTTCAAATTGTTGGTGTAACTTATTTTAAGTTTCTTTTTAATTTTAATTCTGGTATAGTTAACATATGTGTAATATTAGTTTTAGGCGTACAATATAGTGATTCAACACTTCCTTACATCACCCATTGCTCATCACAACAAGTGCCCTCCTTAATCCCCGTCACCTGTTTCACCCAGCCCCCCACCCCACTCCCCTCTGGTGACCATTAGTTTGTTCTCTAGAGTTAAGAGTCTGTTTCTTGGTTTGTCTCTCTCTCTTTTTCTTTGCTCATTTGTTTTGTTTCTTAAGTTCCACATATGAATGAAATCATGGTATTTGTCTTTCTCTGACTTATTTTGCTTAGCAGAATACTCTTTAGCTCCATACATGTTGCAAATGGCAAGCTTTCATTATTTTTTATGGCTGAATAATATTCCATCAGATAGATACACACACATACATACCACCTCTTCTTTATCCATTCATCAATCGATGGACACTTGGGCTGCTTCTATATTCTTGGCTATTGTAAGTAATACTGCTATAGATATAGGGGTGCACAGGGGCGCCTGAGTGGCTCAGTCATTAAGTGTCTGCCTTCGGCTCAGGTCATGATCCCAGGGTCCCGGGATCGAGCCCCACATCAGGCTCCCTGCTCCGCGGGAAGCCTGCTTCTCCCTCTCCCACTCCCCCTGCTTGTGTTCCCTCTCTCGCTGTCTCTCTCTCTGTCAAATAAATAAATAAAATCTTAAAAATAAAATATAGGGGTGCACATATCCCTTTGATTTATTGTTTTTTTTGGGGGGGGGCTAAATACCCTGTAGTGGGATTACTGAATCATAGGGTAGTTCTATTTTTAACTTTCTGAGGCACCTCCGTACTGTTTTCCACAGTGGCTGCACCAGTTTGTGTTCCCACCCACAGTGCAAGAGGTACGGTTCCTTTTTCTCCACAGCCTCGCCAACACTTGTTTCTGTTGCTGTAACATTTTGAATAAGACGTTAAAAAAATCACCATAGTCGGGCGCCTGGGTGGCTCAGTTGGTTAAGTGACTGCCTTCGGCTCAGGTCATGATCCTGGAGTCCCTGGATCGAGTCCCGCATCGGGCTCCCTGCTCGGCAGGGAGTCTGCTTCATCCTCTGACCCTATCCCCTCTCATGTGTTCTCTCTCATTCTCTCTCTCAAATAAATAAATAAAATCTTTAAAAAAAAAAAATCACCATAGTCAACCTCTAGGTTTAAAATCAAAGGTTGGTAATATTTTTAGGTTGTTGTTTTCAGGAGTCCCAATGTTTTACGATGGCCTGCGCAGTAATAAAACTGAAAAAAATTATCCTATTAGTATGTTTTGGTAATATGGAAACAACTGACTTCACTAATGGAGTTAATATTATCATAAAAATTCCAAACCAACCCCATCCTATCTGAGAAAAGTTAATGTGAAACTGCTCACTTTGGTTCTTCTAGAAAGTTGTATGGTCATTGTAATAAAGTATTCAGTATGCTTCCTGGATGAGTGGGTATTTCTATATCATTCTTCTAGAGGGCATGGAAAATTCCTGGGCGCTGGTATCAATTTCCTCCTTTCTTTAATGAACTTAGAGTCTGAGTGCCTGGGTGGCTCAGTCGTTAAGCGCCTGCCTTTGGCTCAGGTCACGATCCCAGGGTCCTGGGATCGAGCCCCACGTCGGGCTCCCTGCTCCGCGGGAAGCCTGCTTCTCCCTCTGCCTCTGCCCCTCCTCCCACTTGTGCGCTCTCTCTCTCTCTCAAATAAATAAATAAAAATTTTAAAAAAAAATGAACTGATAGTCTGTTCCAATGTGATTAAAATTTTCTCAAAGACCAAGATGAGAACTCTGCTGTTAAAGTTTTGGATGAATTTGGGGTTTTGCACGAAACATAAATTCACACCAACCCTTCACATAGAGAGACTGGTCTCTCCATTTCTTCCTCATCTTGGCTTTAATTTAAGACACCCCGACCAGCATACTCCTTCTGTCTTCAGACTGCTGGCTCCCCTTGCTCTGTGCTTACTTAAACAGCCAACAACTTTATCAAAACATCTAGTATATTGGTCAGAACTCAAGTACACAGTGAACATTAATTTATTTGACTTGAAACAATGTCTTCTTTCCATCTTAAAAAAAAAAAAGCTTTCTCTGCTAATCAGCGTTCTAAAATGTTTACCCAGATTATGTGTCAACTTTAAAAAAGAAATTTCATGGACTGGAGGCATTTGAGAAGTTGGAAGGAACTTTAGAAAGCCAGGGCAGGACACTGTGAGCCAAGTTCAGCCCGTAGACATGTTTTATTTGGCCCCTGTGGTATTTTAAAACTATTTAGATTAGTTGCCAGCATTGAAAAATCAAGCAGTTTCACATAAAAGTCTGGATTTCTGGCCTCTCTTGGAAGAAAAGCAGCAGACCTGGCCATGTTAGGCCCACACTGCCACATGGCCTATACGGGGGCATGCACGCCCCGGGTTGTCGAGGCCCTCCCTGCAGGAGCGCCCTGGTGCCCCCCCGACCCCCGACCAGGCCTCTGAGCCTGAGACTCCTGAGCACATTCAGTCCTCGCCAGAGATGTGGAGAAATCATTACCGCTCAAAATTCGTCAACAACTGACTAGTTATCAATTTCTCAATTTGTTTCGACTCAAACACCAAAAGCATTACTTATCAAACAGGGCTAATTATTCTAAAATTTCAGAAGCTTTTCTTGTTTGATGGCATCCTCATGATGTACTTAGGCTTTTTAAATATGATTAACCGACAGAAGAGCTAGACAAGCCACAGCGAAACAAAGATCAGTCACATCTAAAAACAAGAAAATGTGCTCTGAATCATCGTTTCTTATTTTTTTTACTTTTTAAAGATTTATTTATTTATTTATTTTTAGAGAGCGCGAGAACAAGCAGGGAGGGGCAGAGGGAGGGGGTGAGAGAGAATCTCAAGCAGGCTCCACAGCCAGCACCAAGCCCGACGCAGGGCCCCATCTCATGATCCTGAGATCGTGACCTGAGCTGAAACCAAGAGTCAGAAGCTCAACCAACTGCGCCACCCAGGAGCCCCTGAATCATCATTTTTTAAAACCTATCTCCCAGTTGAGGGGCGTCTGGGTGGCTCAGTCAGTTAAGCATCCAACTCTTGGTTTTGACTCAGGTCATGATCTCAGGGTCCTGGGATCCAGCCCTGCATCAGGCTCCATGCTCAGCTGGGAGTCTCCTTGAGGATTCTCTCTCCCCCTCTCTCTCTACCCCTTCCCCAGCTTGCACGTGCTCTCTCTCTCTCCTCTCTCTCTCAAATAAATAAACCTTTAAAAAAAAAAAAACTATCTTCCAGTTGAACTCTGACCTCCTCTTTAAATTTTTCTTTCACTTTCCTCCTTTTCTTTGGAACCCCTATGATTTACTTACATATCTGGGTAACAAGTAAGTTAGCACTTAATCATTCATTCATTCAATCAATATTTATTTGAGCACTTGCTAGATGCCTGGTGCTGTTCTAGGCACTTGGGATAGCACAGAAAACAAGAGACAAAAATCCCTTGTGCAGTTCACATTCTCATGGGAGACAGAGACAATAAGCAAATGAACAAAACTAGGTCCAATAGTTACAGGCACTATGAAGACATAAAAGAAGATCTGTGATAGTGACCTGGGGCTGGGTACTACTGAGATAGGGTACTTAGAGAAGACTTGATGGCAAGGAACCAGCCATATGAGTTGTAGAGGAAGGTTGTTCTGGGCAGAGAGAAAGGCAAGTGCAAAGGCCCTGAGGTAGAACTAAGCTTAGTGTGTTTCACGAAGGAAAAGCCAGTATAGCTGAAGCACAGGGAGAGGGGGAAGCTGGTAGGAGCTGTGTTGGGGAAGGGAGGCAGGGGCCAGACATGCAAGGCCCTGTAGGTCATGGCAAGAGGTTCAGATTTTATTCTGCTTTAGAAGCCATTGGAAGGCTTTCCATTACATCGGTCATGCCTTAAATTTTTTCCGAGTCTTCTGCAGCAGATACAGTAGTAGTAAGTGAATAAATACTTACTGATTCGACTAATTAATTATAATAATATTATAATAACATTGTATGGTGACTACACTTATCGTGGTGAGCATTGAGTGATGCGTAGAATTGTCGTATCACTGTGTTGTACACCTGAAACATTATATGTCAACTATACTTCAACAATAAATAAAATAAATAAATACGGGGCGCCTGGGTGGCTCAGTCGGTTAAGCGACTGCCTTCGGCTCAGGTCATGATCCTGGAGTCCCGGGATCGAGTCCCGCATCGGGCTCCCTGCTCGGCGGGGGGTCTGCTTCTCCCTCTGACCCTCTCCCCTCTCATGCTGTCTCTCATTCTCTCTCTCAAATAAATAATAAATAAAATCAAAAAATAAAAAATAAAAAATAAAATAAAATAAATACAATTTAAAATGAACAAAAAACCAAAAACCAAAAAAAACTAAAGTGGTTCCACTGAGAACTCTTGGCTGCCTTCGCAGAGTTCTGAAATTTCCACTCACTTGATTTACTGAAAGTGACAGGGAGAAGGAAATCGTGCCAATTTTTGATCAAACATTCCCCCAAACGATGACCTAAGCCAATGGTAAATCATGATCCAGCACCTCTAAACAGCATTATATGACGGGCGCCTGGGTTGCTCAGTCGGTGGATCATCCAACTCTCCATTTCGGCTCAGGTCACAACCTCAGGGTGGTCTCTGCGCTCAGCATGGAGTCTGCTTGTCCCTCTCCCTGCCCCTATTTGTTCTCTCCCTCCCTCTCTCTCTCTCTCTCTCAAATAAGTAAATAAATAAAATCTTTTTTTAAAGATTATTTATTTGACACAGAGAGAACGAGCACAAGTAGGGGGAGCAGCAAGCAGAGGGAGAGGGAGAAGCAGGCTCCCCGCCGAGCGGGGAGCCCGATGCGGGGCTCAATCCCAGGACTCTGGGATCATGACCCGAGCTGAAGGCAGATGCTTAACGACTGAGCCACCCAGGCGCCCCTCAAATAAATAAATAAATAAGATCGTTAAAAAAAAAACAAAAACCATTATATGCAATGGCAAGGAACACGGAAATGAAAAGAAGTCTATCTATGTCAGCTTAGTGATTCAGAGTGCCCGGGGCTTGAATACTCACAACCTCTCTTAACAACTGTGTGACCCTTGGCAAGTTGCTTAACTTCTCTGAGCCTTCAGTTTCATCATCTATGAAACAGGATAATAGAGCACCTCCTTCATAGGGTTACTGTAAAGTTTCAATGAGACTATACATGTGAAGTTCTTAAAACAATGCCAGGCACAGAGCAGTCAACAAGCATGAACTAGTTTTCCTTCTTTCTTTATTCCTGCCTTGCTTACCAAAAAACCCCATAGAATTAAGGCAGTTTATATCTGTACTGAATTCACAGCCATTCATGACATGCTATCTGAGCTGAGATATGGGGGGGTGGGGGACCCAGAAAAGAAAAAGTGACTCCAACTAACGGTATCTTCAGTCACTGTCCTCCCCACCCTCTTCATGGCTGTCTCGAGGGTGAGCTTTACAAAGAATCACTTCATACCCAGTTCCCAAATATAGGCCTGATCTCCACCGACACTGGCTCTCACTCCTAAATTATTCCAGTCTAGAAAACAAATCAAGACTTAATTTGCCTCCATTTTTGTTCAGTATTGCCAAACCCCTTCATCAATACACAACAGAAATTACCCAGCTCTTCAGAGTTCACCTGCTGTTAGGATTCAGCTGACTCCAAGCTCGGGGTGCCCAGGCCGAGAGGAGCTGCGCCTATTTGTACATAAGCATACGTGGTAGAGTCTGGACTAAGAAAACAATTACACTGACATGATTTAAGCCCAGCCAGAACAACCCTCCCAAGCCTAAGCTGGCTCTTCCTCGGTGGGTCTGGCTTCCCTGAGCCCTCAGAATTCGAAAACAGGAACATTAGCCTCCGATGTGTGGGAGACCGCGTTTTGGGGGAAAAAAATGGTTTGCACTTATCAGTGGCTTTCAGTTCTGAAGTCGCAGAAAAATGGTTGACTATGACATTTAAGTATTCCGAGGATGCATGTGTTGTTGCTGAATTGCTTTTTCTACAATGAAATATTAATGGCTGAAGAGTAATGTTTAATTAACTTGCTTTTATCAGACACCATGTCCACTGCTATATTTAGCAACTGAACTAATACAGAAAGCTGTTGCAGAATTAGGCAGAACATCAGCCTGCTAAATATCAAAGAGCAGAAGAGGCCTTTTGTCTCAGCATTGAACCAGAGACTAAAAATGCATCCAATTTTAGCATTTCCAGAGGATAAGAAGACGTAAAACACCATAATCAGGAAAAATGTCACGCAAGGCCTAAGTACATATCCGTCAGAGGAGAAATGCTGGGAGGGTGGCCACATAAGTAAGAGGTCTGCCCGGAAGCCAGGATTCACCATCACAGGTGGATTCCTTAAGCTAATTTACCATTAAAAAAAAAAGCCAAGACTCCGTCTACATAAGAGGTCTTAGGGTGTAATACAGAATACTGAGCAGGTGGCAGGGTTGTTATTTATTTATTTATTTATTTTACCAGAAGCAGTCTCCTGTGGTCTACTTTAGCATTTAAAGGCTCCTGGGCATCCAAAGGAAGGATTAAAGGAATAAAGGAAAAGCTTTTCTTCTCAGGGTGCGTTTTTATTTTCTATAGGAAAGCTTCTTTTATTTTGAGAGTGTATATTCAAGTAGAGGTGAGGAAGGAGGAAATGGGTGAGGTGAGCACTCCTTCAAGAGACCCTAGCAATCCCAATGTGTTTGAAAGGTTTTATTGGATTATGAAGGCAAAGTGCACATTTTTAATAAACAAAGCATAAAGCAAAAGAAAAGTGAGCTTTGACTACCTATGATCATTTCTTGAATTTGTTTTGGTGTCCCAAGACCCTGGACCAGTGCTTGGCACATAGTAGGTCTCAATAAATATTCACTGAACAAATGAATGTATGGTTTCATGTCAAGATGGTGAAGCAAACACATGCAAAATTCTCCCCCACGCTATTTCAAACACGTAAGAATGATCCATAAGGTCTTTAAAGATGTATTTAAAAGTACATAACAATCAATTGTGAGAGGAAAACTGGCACGGACCAAAACAGAGAAGCAAACTACAGTGGGAAGCCATGTGGTACAGGATTGGAACCAGGATCCCAGTGTGAAGCCAGGGCCTAAAACCATGCTTTCTCCCTGACAGCAATGGCTGAAAGAACTCTGTCCACCCACCAGGATTGGGCCAGGATCTCCTGCCTGCTTTAGGCAAAGCTGTGTCAGAAAACTCTAGCCAACATGGCACCTACATCTGGGTTTGTGCCCTGTGAGTATGGGCGTTAGAACTGTGAAATCTTGGGCGCCTGGGTGGCCCAGTCGTTAAGCGTCTGCCTTCGGCTCAGGTCATGATCCCAGGGTCCTGGGATTGAGTCCCACATCGGGCTCCCTGCTCAGCGGGAAGCCTGCTTCTCCCTCTCCCACTCCCCCTGCTTGTGTTCCTGCTCTCGCTATGTCTCTCTCTGTTAAATACATAAAAAATCTTAAAAAAAAAAAAATTAAAAAAAAAGAACTGTGAAATCTTATAGAAAGAATCCTTGAGCTGAGCTGCTGCTAACTTGAGAGGCCAGACCTGAGGCAACAGAGAAACCCCCCTCACGGGGACGGGCATGCAAGGAAATCCCCATAGACAATTAGCTCCAAAACCAAATCTCTGACATTTATGGGAAGTTGGGTACCAGGACAAGTGATCAAACAGACCCAATATCTGAAAAATGGAGACAACAGAACAATCGAAAAAGGACTTTCAAGTAACCGTGTATTATATCTTCATAGACTGTAGTGTTTGCAAGATGCAAAATATTATATACAGTATGTTACCTTTTGTGTGTAAAAAGGTATCTTTTTATGTATCTGCTAATATCTGCAAAATATATTTTGTGGGAAGGATAAACCAGAAATTAAGAAAATTGATTACGTAGGGGCACCTGGGTGGCTCAGTCGTTACGCATCTCCCTTCGGCTTAGGTCATGATCCCAGGGTCCTGGGATCAAGCCCCACAGCGGGCTCCCTGCTCAGCAGGAAGCCTGCTTCTCCCTCTCCCACTCCCCCTGCTTGTGTTCCCTCTCTCGCTGTGTCTCTCTGTCAAATAAATAAATAAAATCTTAAAAAAAAAAAAAGAAAATTGTTTACCTAAAGGGACTAGATGCAAATAGAATACAAGAAAGGGCAATGGGACTCTTCTGAGTATATTTTTGTATACTTTGTCTGTTAGTTACATTTATATATTTTTTTAATTTTTTTATTCTTATATTATCCCCATACATTACATCATTAGTTTTAGATGTAGTGTTCCATGATTCATTGTTTGTGCATAACACCCAGTGCTCCATGCAGAATGTGCCCTCCTCAATACCCACCACCAGGCTAACCCATCCTCCCACCCCCCGCCCTCTAGAACCCTCAGTTTGTTTTTCAGAGTCCATCGTCTCTCATGGTTCGTCTACCCCTCCAATTTCCCCCCCTTCATTCTTCCCCTCCTGCTACCTTCTTTTTTTTTTTTCTTAACATATATTGCATTATTTGTTTCAGAGGTACAGATCTGAGATTCAACAGTCTTGCACAATTCACAGCGCTTACCAGAGCACATACCCTCCCCAGTGTCTATCACTTAGTCACTCCATCCCTCCCACCCCACTCCAGCAACCCTCAGTTTGTTTCCTGCGATTAAGAATTATTCCTCATATCAGTGAGGTCATATGATACATGTCTTTCTCTGTTTGACTTATTTCGCTCAACATAATACCCTCCAGTTCCATCCACGTCATTGCAAATGGCAAGATCTCATTCCTTTTGATGGCTGCATAATATTCCATTGTATATATATACCACTTCTTCTTTATCCATTCATCTGTCGATGGACATCTTGGCTCTTTCCACAGTTTGGCTATTGTGGACATTGCTGCTATAAACATCGGGGTGCACGTACCCTTTCGGATCCCTACTTTTGTATCTTTGGGGTAAATACCCAGTAGTGCAATTGCTGGATCATATGGTAGCTCTATTTTCAACTTTTTGAGGAACCTCCATACTGTTTTCCAGAGTGGCTGCACCAGCTTGCATTCCCACCAACAGTGTAGGAGGGTTCCCCTTTCTCCGCATCCCCGCCAACATCTGTCGTTTCCTGGCTTGTTAATTTTAGCCATTCTGACTGGCGTGAGGTGGTATCTCATTGAGGTTTTGATTTGGATTTCCCTGATGCCGAGCGATATTGAGCACTTTTTCATGTGTCTGTTGGCCATTTGGATGTCTTCTTTGGGAAAATGTCTGTTCATGTCTTCTGCCCATTTCTTGATTGGATTCTTTGTTCTTTGGGTGTTGAGTTTGATGAGTTCTTTATAGATTTTGGATACCAGTCCTTTATCTGATATGTCATTTGCAAATATCTTCTCCCATTCTGTCGGTTGTCTTTTGGTTTTGTTGACTGTTTCCTTTGCTTTGCAAAAGCTTTTTATCTTGATGAAGTCCCAATAGTTCATTTTTGCCCTTGCTTCCCTTGCCTTTGGTGATGTTTCTAGGAAGAAGTTGCTGTGGCTGAGGTCGAAGAGGTTGCTGCCTGTGTTCTCCTTTAGGATTTTGATGGACTCCTGTCTCACATTGAGGTCTTTCAACCATTTGGAGTCTATTTTTGTGTGTGGTGTAAGGAAATTAGTTACATTTATATTTTATATATTCAAAAAATTGAATTGAATCAGTGTGAGAAAAAAATGCTAAAATTCAATATAAACAAATAAATTAACCTAATTGCACAACACATTGAAGATATAACTACACAGTGGAATTTATTCCATATATTGGACATTTAGTCCAGTAACTTTTGATATAGTACTCTCACTGCATGCCTTCAGTGGGATACATTATATAGATTTTTAAAATAGATGTAAAGCAATCTTGAAGATTTTTAGTAGGTTTATTATTGGTAATATATTGCTGTAACAATTCTGAAGCTATTTTGTGGGTATCATTAGATACAGCAAATAATTCAATACATTGCAAATGAGTATATACATTGGGAGTCAGGATTCTCACCATGAGTAAAGGGAAATACAAACTATATAATGGGGAAAGGAGAGGAAGAACCATGTGATGTTGGATTGAACACAGCTATTAGTGCAAACTCATTATTTAAAAATATGTATCTGTCTACTGGAAGGGCCCAGAAGCAATGACATCCCAGTTGCAAGGAGCACACAGCACCTAGATCTTGTATACTAAATATCACATGCCTCAAGTTGGGTTCTCTGGAAACAGTGCTGGGATGGAGTGTGAAGTACAAGGTAATTACTAGGGATCGACGAATGTGTAAAGATGGAGGAGGAAGCAGGATTGAGAAGAGAAACAAGATTCAGGCCTGACAAAGCTTCAGTCAACCCAGCAGGGAGCTCTGGAGCTGCACTTTGCCCTAACAGAGGGTCCTGCCTGCAGTTGAAAAGCTGGGCCTTTATACCGCTGTCTCACTCAGTCACTGGATGTGGGGCTGCCCCAGGAAGGGCATGCACTTAGGTGAAGTGGTTCGGCATCTGAGGCAGGCCCTGGAGGAGCTGACAGCTGCAGGCACCCCACTGACCACACGCTCCACAGCTGGGCAGCAAGTCCGTTCCTTTCCTTTTTTTTTTTTTTTTTTTAAGTAGGCTCCATGCCCAGCGCGGAGCCCAACGTGGGGCTCGAACTCACGACCATGAGATCAAGACTTGAGCTGAGATCAAGAGTAGGGTGCTCAAATGACTGAGCCACCCAGGTGCCCCAACAAGTCCTTTCCTGAAGGGTGATCTGTACATCTCCATGTCCACCACACTATGCCCCACGAAGAGGTGCTAGATCTCCTTGGAGAACTGACTCATTCTATGTTCAGGGCGAGGAAAGAATGAACTGAGCTTGGAATATCTTTTTATGTCAGAAAGCAAGGAAATGCTCAAAAATGGATAGACCATGTAAAAAGGACACAGCAGCCAGCTGGAAGGGGCCCCCACTAGACGCATTTGGGATAATTTGAGCATCAAAATGAGTAAGGACAGGAATGGATTTTAACACACTGAATAATAATAAATAAAGAACCCATGAGTCCATAGAGATACTGAAAAAAAAGTTCAAAAAGAGGTGGGAGGAGAAGAGAGAGCTCTTATTGATTGGAGAATTCCAGCTAAGAAATGTGAAACAGATGACAGAAATAGAAAATCATCATTTTATAACTGCCACAGTAATAACTGAGTCAAGCGAAATGCATCAGTGGATGCTAAAACTATCAAGTGAAAGCAGGTTGAAGAATAGGGTGTTCAAATAGTCTCAAAATATCGCTTCACAGATTCCTTACTAATTACAAGGGGGAAAGGAACCCTTACAATGGAGAAGTCTGCTGGAAACCACTCAAAACCAAGTGATCAAACCTCACATTATAATAATGGGACAAGCTGACATCATGCGCCTTCTGATATGACGCACTAAGAAGAACACACATGTTGTATACTTGCCAATATGTAAACCGTCAGACAAATCCAGATTAAGGGACTTCTAGAAGGTAACTGATCTGGATTCTTCAAAATGTCAATATCATGAAAGCAAAAACAGGCTGGGAAGTTATTCTAGATCAAAGTAGACTAAAGAGGGCGCCTGGGCGGCTCAGTTGGTTGGGCGACTGCCTTCGGCTCAGGTCATGATCCTGGAGTTCCGGGATCGAGTCCCGCATCGGGCTCCCTGCTCAGCGGGGAGTCTGTTTCTCCTTCTGACCCTACCCCACTCATGCTCTCTCTATCTCATTCTCTCTCTCAAATAAATAAGTGAAATCTTAAAAAAAAAAAATTAATAAAAAAAAAACAAAGTAGACTAAAGAGACATGACACGCCATCATTAATTCTCCATTGGATTCTGATTTAAAAACAGATCTAGGGGCGCCCAGCGGACTCAGTAGAGCCCGAACTCTTGATCTCGGGGTTGTAAGTTTGAGCCCTACGTTGGGTGTAGAGGTCACTTAAAAATAAAATCTTAAAAAAGAGTCCTTAACAAAATAAATAAATACAAAAACCTCTAAAGGATATTACTGGGACAACTGGGGAAATTTGATTGTGGATGCAAATTCAATGATAGTATTACTATATCAAGATTAAATTTCCTAAGTGTGATCATTGTACTCTGGTTATGCGAGCATACGCCCTAGTTTTTAGGAAATGCATGTTTGAAGTATTTAGGGGTGAAGCATCCTATCATCTGCAACTATAACTATCAAATGGTTCAGAGAGATAGGAAGGTAAAGACATAGACATCCATATACAGGTAAAGCAAATGTGGAAAAATATTAACAATAGATGAATCTAGGTGAGGGGTATATGGGTTTTCATGATACTGTTTTTGTCTAGTGGTTTGAAATATTTCAAAATAAAAAGTTGAGGAAAACAAAAATATAAACCAAACACAAATACAATTTTCAAAGATAAAAAAGGAAAAGTAGCACATAAAATTTTAATAGATTATGAGGTAGGAACATACAATAAGAAATCAATTTTAAAAAAAGAGAAGACTCCAGTTAGACAAAGAACAGAAAAACAACACAACCCAAAAGTCGTTTCTTTGAAACGAAAATATCAATAAAATTCACAAGCCTTTTTTGAGACTGACCAAGGGAAAGAGAGAGAAGACTCAGATTACTAAAATCAGAAATGAAAGAAGGTACATTACTACTGATTTTATAGAAATTACAAGGATTAAAAAAAGAAATTACAAGGATTATAAGTGGATTCCTAGAAAGACACAAACTACTGAAACTGACTCAAGAAAAAATAGGAAATCTGAATAGACCTATAATAAGTAAAGAGATTGATTTAGTAATTTTTAAATTCCACACAAAGAAAAGCCCGGGACCAGCTGGCTTCACTGGTGAATTTCATCAAACATTTAAAGAAGAATTAATATCAATTCTTCACAAGCTCTTCCAAAAAGTAGAAGAGGAGGAAACTCTCCCTAACTCATTCAGTCAGGCCAGTATACTATACTGATACTGATACCAAAGCCAAACAAAGACACCACAAGAAAACTATAATCAATACCTCCTATGAATGTAGACGCAAAAATCCTCAACATAATACTAGCAAATTGAATCTGGCAACATATACACATATAAGAAGTATTATACATCTGATCAGGTGGGATTTATTCCAAGAATGCAAGGATAATTTAACATCAGACAAACAATATCCTACAACGTATCAATAGGGTTGATGTAGAGTGTCTATATCAATAAAGGACACATGATCATCTCAACACACTCAGAAAAAACATTTGACAAAATCCAACATCTCTGCATGAGAAAAACACTGAACAAACTAGTAACAGAGAGGACCTTCCTCTACAAAAATCTACAGCTAACATACTGAATAATGAAAACCTGGAAGCTCTCTCTCTATGCTCAGATACAGGACAAGGATGTCCGTTCTTACCACTTTGACTCAACATTGTTCTGGAGGTTCTAGCCAGTGTATCAGGCAAGAAAAAGAAATAAAAGGCATCCAGATTGGAAAGAAAAAAGTAAAACTATCTCTACTTGCAGATGACATGATTTTGTGTATGAAAGATCCTACAGAACCCACAAATAAACCTATCGGAACTAATAAACGAGGTCAACAAAGCTGCGGGGTACAAGATCAATATGTAAAAATTAATTGTAATTCTACACACTAACAATGAACAATCCACTGGTGAAATTAAGAAAACAATTCCATTTATAACAGCATCAAAAAAAACAAATGAAACACTCGGGAATAAATTTAACAAAAAAGTATAAAACCTATACTCTGGAAACTATAAAACATTGTTTAAAGAAGGCCTAAAGATATTGAAAGACATCCCATGTTTATGCATTAGAAGACTTAATTGGTGAAGATGACAATACTCCCCAAATTGATCTACAAATTCAATGCAATCCCTATCAAAATCCAAGCTGGCTTTTTTGCAGAAATTGACAAACATCATTAGTCATCTGGGGGGGGGGAATGCAAAATCTACAATGAAATACCACTTCACACACACCAGCGTGACTATACTAAAAAAACAGACAAGTGTTGACGAGGATATGGGGAAATCCAAACCCTTATGCATTTCCCTCCGGAGTGTAAAATAGTGCAGCCACTTTGGAAAACAGTTTGGCAGTTCCTCCAAAGCTTAAAGATGTAGTTACCATTTGACCCAGCAACTCCACTCCTAGGTATGTATTTATTAACCTTAAAAATAAAACTGCCAGGGGCACCTGGGTGGCTCAGTCAGTTAAGCGTCTGCCTTCAGCTCAGGTCATGATCCCGGAGTCCAGGGATCAAGCCCCACATCAGACTCCCTGCTCAGCGGGGAGTCTGCTTCTCCCTCTGCACCCTGCTTGTGCTCTCTCTCACTCACTCTCCCTTTCAAATAAATAAAATCTAAAATAAAAATAAATAAAACGCTCAGTTATTTTACCAGCAAACATGGGTTTCTTCAGGAAGAGCACAGAGTTGCAATCCTCCACAAGCAAGTTAAGATAAAACCATAGGCAAATCCAGAGAAGGAAGAAGAGGAAGACTCTAACAGAAGAAAGGGGGCAGTGCGGGCGGGGGGGGGGGGGGGGGCTGTTGTAAACAAGAAGTCCATTGGAGTAAACTGGGAGTTCCAAGTATACTGGCTTCTCATTGGCTGAGCTGTGACTGTCTCTCATTGGCTGGGCTGTTGCCAGGGTGAGAAGGAAGCCTTCCTTCGTCCTTCTGGGGGAGTAAAGTAGTACCCTTACGCAAGATCTCTCTCTTCCTGTTGGATCTACAAATGACTCCATTCTAAAGGAGGTTTCCCTTAATAATTTTCACTTATCCAAGAGAGCTGAAACATATGTCCATACAACAACTTGTACACAAATATTCATAGCAGCATTATGCATAATAGCCCAAAGGAGGAAACAACTCAAATGCCCTTCAACTGATGAATGGATAAACAAAACGGAATGGATGAACAAAATATCCATAGGATGGCCTATTATTCAGCAATATAAAGGATGAACCTTGAAAAGATTAAGCTAAGTGAAAGAAGCCAGACACAAAAGGCCACAATATTGTATAGTCTCATTTATATGAAACATCCAGAATAGGCTAATACATGGGGAAAGGAAGTAGATAAGTGGTTGCTGGAGCTGGAGGGGTGGGGGTGGGGGGACGGGAAATAATGGCGAGACTGACTGCTAGCGGGGTTCCGTTTTGGACTATAAATGTCCTGGAATTAGATGGTGGTGATGGTTGCACAACTCGGTAAATACGCTGAAAACCAATGAATTATACACTTAAGGGTGAATTTTATGGTAGGTGAATTATATCTCAGTTTGAAAACAAACAGGTGTTAGCTAAGGCTACAATGGCAATCATGTTGCAATATGTAAATGTATCAAATCAAATGCTGTATAAAAGCAGAACAAAAAACTGGAACTAAAGTCACAAACAACAAAAACACCAGAGTTGGGGGTGGAGTGGGAGAAACTGGGAGATGGATAGAGATACACATTACGTTGGACTAAATGGTATAAATAGTATGTATAACTTCTAAAAATGATGATGGCAGGGAAGAAGGAGAGGAATATATAAAGCCACGATACTGAGTCAAATAGATAAACCAGGGGCGCCTGGGTGGCTCAGATGGTTAAGCGTCTGTCTTTGGCTCAGGTCATGATCCCGGGGTCCTGGGATCGAGCCCCGCCTTAGGCTCCCGGCTCAGCGGGAAGCCTGCTTCTCCCTCTCCCCCTGCTCATGCTCTCTCTCTCTCTGTATCTCTGTGTCTCAAATGAATAAATAAAATCTTTTAAAAAACCAAAAACAAATAGATAAACAAAAATAAGTTGCAGAATGATATATACTAATGGTACCACTAATGTACATTAAACCTAAAATCATAAAACAAAACCAACTCATAATAGTGGGTTGACGCAGGGGAGAGAAGGGGGGTAGGACTGACGTCAGTGGCCAATATTAAATATTTATCTATAATATTTAATTCCTTTGTTTCTCAAAAGAGAAACTTAAAGTAAATATAAACTGTTATCAGCTGTTAATTCTGAGTAATGGAAGCATGAGTGTGTGTTCTATTATTATTCTTTGTATTTTTCTTTTTAAAAATCTCTGAAAGTTAAAAATAATGCCCAGGGAAATGTCCTGAATTGGATTTTCAGCCCACTTTTATTGATTTTATGTGTCATCCTGGCCACATAACATTTTTTAAACATGCTTTTTAGGCTGTAAAAAAAAATGATTATCAACACTACTTGTGTAAAAACGGGCAAGTCAAGGTGGAAAGGTGGGGAAGGAAGCTAATATTTGCTGAGTTATCTACTCTACCGCTGACATAGTGCTAAGTACTTTACATGTGGTGTGTAATTCAATTCCATCCTCATATTAATCCTGTGAGTCAGATAATGCCAGTCCCAAATTGCAGCTGTGGAAACTGGGATGAGGTAAATTAAGTCAAACTAGGTCGTGAATATCAATGGGCATACGTGAAGAATTGCCAGGAGTCCCTGGGCACGCTCAGTTGTAAGAAAATCAGTTTCTGGACTAAAATTGATCTCCTGAGAACAGGGAGTCTGCCAGGTGGATTCTCTTTCTCACCTCCTCTGGCTCAAGAGCCTTTCTCCCATTTTACAAAAGCAAGACAATCCTGACCCCCGCCACCCTCCCACCCCCGTCACTAATTTGACTTTCATGCAGAGCCCGGGGTTGGGGGGGGGGGGCAGAAACCTCCGGGGACCAAACAAAGGGAACAGCCAAAATCAGGGTGTTGGTGTGGAAAAATGAATGACCCTAATCACCGCCTAACAAGCCCTTTTGCAACACAGGTGGTTTCTAATTCTTTGCTTTCAACCAAATTGCTGAAGGCGCTAATGGAATTGTCAGCTAATAAATCATTAAAATTAATTTTGGGATGATAGATCATGATGGGATTTTTGGTACATAACTCAGAAGAAATACAAATAACTGTGGGACCATGCTGGGAGAAAGAAAAATTTCATTTCATTCTACCTATTTTTGTGAACAAAGCTTCTCAAGCATTTACATTTTTAAAAAGTGAAAAAGGATCAAAATAAAATCAATGCTGAATTCCGTCTCATTCTAGCAATAAGTAATATTTATCCACAAATGCATGAACTAATTGAAAAAACACCTCATCCATCCTTAGAGATACATTTTCAAAACATTCTTTACATTGTCTATTTAAATTATTTTTCAAACTTCATAAAATATTTGTTCTTTTGATGAGTTGTGTACTAAAGCTAACTCTATCCAAAAAACTTTCTTTTTTTTAAACACATAGAGCTTTATGGTGATAAGACATTTTAAAAATTAATTGTAACTGCCCTGGCTTTATTGGTGGGAATGTAAATTGGTGCAGCCATTATAGAAAACAGTATGGAGATTCCTCAAAAAAATTAAAAATAGAACTACCATATGATTCAGTAATTCCACTTCTGCGTATTTAATTGAAAACACTAACTTGAAAAGTTATCTGCACCCTCATGTTCACTGCAACATTATTTACAATAGTCGAGATGTGGAAACAACCTAAGCATCCATCAGCGGGAGGAATGGATAAAGAAACTGTGGTATCAAATGGAATATATGGAATAAAGTGAAATATTACTTGGCCACACACACACAAAAAAGGATGAAAGCTTGCGAATTGTGACAACCTAGATGGACCTTGAGGGCGTTACGCTAAGTGAAATAAGACAGAGAAAGGCAGAATCTAAACAAACAAAAAACACCCCCAAGTCCATAGATACAGAGAACTAATTGATTGGTGGTTGCCAGAGGCTGGGGGAGGGGGGGGCGTGGTAGTGGTGGAGATTTTATGTTCATATTTTTGTTGCAGAGAAATACAGAGTGATCAAAAATAGAAGCATAAAATATATTACATTAGGACAACCTTCTGTGGGAGAGGTGGAAAGGGGAAAAGGGGAAAGATGTAAAACTTCCAGCTGCTAAAGATCTTAATCATGTATTTTTAAAATAGCTGATGGTGGGTATGAAATGGCCATTGTATTCAGATTCAGTTGGACAAACTCAAAAGAGTGATGTAACCATTTTATTTTAGAATGTCGATATTTGCTATATACTAAAAATAACTTCCTTTGTAACTAAACATGGATGAAAAACTTTTAGATATCTTAGGGAGCGTGAGAGCAAAAACGGTTTTTGGGTTTTGGATTTTTTTAGGTTTTTTTTTTTTTTTTCCCCTTCTTGCTATAGTCACCAGCCAAAATCTTTGAAGACACCTGAGTTTATAACTTGCCCTGGGCCACACAACCATCAGGTGGCCAATCTCGAACTTGAACCCATGTCTGCAAGATTCCAGAGAGTGTGGGTCCTTTCACTGTACCTGAGGGAGACAAAGGAGTCTATGAATGTTGGTCTTAATTAAACTCCATCCAGTTTAGAAATAATTTATTTGGTTGTTTAATATGAGCAAGGCTCTGTGCTTGGTACCACTAGATACACAATGGTGATTAAGGTCTATTACTTACTTTGTGGAGCTGAAAACGTTACAGGAGAGATAAGCTGTCTTCACAAAATCTTTAATATAAAATTAGATGTAATAAGAGCAACAGATATTTTGAAAAATGTTATGAGGCAAGGGAGAGATTGCTTTTAGCTGGGGTCTCAGAGAGGAGCTGGAACATACTCTGGCATCAGATAGATGGGTCTTTGTAAAATGGGTAGAATTTGAACTAGTGAAGATGTGTTAGTGAGAGAAGGTAGGGAGCATTCATTCATTCATTCATTCATCCATTCATCCAAGAACCATGAACTAGAGACATCAACCAAATATAATAAATGAGGCTTTGAAAATGTCCTGGTTGGAATAAATAAACTGTAAAAAACATTTGGGAGACATTTGGGGAATTCTGAATCTCGACTGGGTATTTGTTGATATTCAGGAATTTTAGTTAATTGCTTTGAGGTGTGATAATGATGCTGCACTTCTGTTAAAACAAAAGAAGAAAGTTGGGGATGCCTGGCTGGCTCAGTTGGTGGAGTGTGAGACTCTTGATCTCGGGGTTGTAAGTTCAAGGCCTACTTTGGGTGTGGAGAATACTTAAAAATAAAATCTTTAAAAAAAAAAAAGAAGGGCGCCTGGGTGGCTCAGTCGTTAAGCGTCTGCCTTCGGCTCAGGTCATGATCCCAGGGTCCTGGGATCGAGCCCCTCATCGGGGTCCCTGCTCGGCGGAAAGCCTGCTTCTCCCTCTCCCGCTCCCCCCTGCTTGTGTTCCCTCTCTTGCTGTGTCTCTCTCTGTCAAATACATAAATAAAATCTTTTAAAAAAATAAAAATTAAAAAAAAGAAAAAAAGTATCTTTTGGCAATGTACACTAAATTATTTCTGGATGGAATATGATGTGTTGCATATGCTTTAAAATAGTTCAGTGTGGGGACGCCTGGGTGGCTCAGTCAGTTAAGTGTCTGCCTTCGGCTCAGGTCATGATCCCGGGGTCCTCGGATCGAGTCCTGCATCAGGCTCCCTGCTCCACGGGAAGCCTGCTTCTCCCTCTGCCTGCTGTTCCCCCTGCTTGTGCTCACTTGCTTTCTCTCTCTCTCTGACAAATAAAGAAATAAAAATCTTTTAAAAAATAATAAAAATAAAAATTAAAATGGTCCAGTGTGTGTGTGCGTTGGAGGGAATAGGTAGGGAATATAAATGAAACAAAATTGGTCATGTGTTGATAATTGTTAAAGCTTGTCGGGTACATGTAAGTTCACTATACTATTTTCTCTATCTTGTATATGTCTATATTTTATCATAATGAAATAATTTTTTTTAAAGATTTTATTTATTTATTTGAGAGAGAGGATGAGAGGAGAGAGAGAGCACATGAGAGGGGGGAGGGTCAGAGGGAGAAGCAGACTCCCCGCTGAGCAGGGAGCCGGATGCGGGACTCGATCCAGGGACTCCAGGATCATGACCTGAGCCGAAGGCAGTCGCTTAACCAACTGAGCCACCCAGGCGCCCCATAATGAAATAATTTTTAAGATTAATATTAATTTAATGCCTACTGGGTTCCAAAACACTGGAAGTATAAACAGGAAAGACACATATCTGCCCTCAAGAAGCCTATGATCTGTTGGGGGAAACAGACCCCTGAAATCAGCAGGATTGTAAATGATTCCCTGCTGTGCTAATCATGTAAATGATTCTATTGCCATGGGAGCAACAAATTCAGCCAGTTTGTCAGGGTTGACTCGGAAGAGGAGGTGAGGTTTGACTATTTCCCAAGCAGAATTTATTTATTTATTTATTTATTTATTTATTTATTTATTTATTTATTTATTTATTTATAAGATTTT